>NW_019384454.1:0-40528 GCF_000671375.1 Centruroides sculpturatus
ATCCAGCAGTTGCTTGGCATATTAATCTTTTTAAAGAATAGTAATAAATACATATGTTTAAAAACTTCATAACTTTTCATTTTTGTATAATTAAGTTTTATCTTTTGTTTAATATTTAATTCAATAAACAATTTTATTAAAACTTAAACTATGATATATTCAATATAATAAATATGCTTGAAAACTTGTAAAAATAATCATTAATATTAAATAATTGACATATTCCAGCTTCCTCATGATTTGCAAGAAAAAGTTAAGAAACATTTGACTCCACGTACAAAACGTGAAATGCCATCCCCTCAAAGTACTGAGATACGTACTATTAGAGTTCCAATACCAACTTTGCCTTCAACAGCAATGGTATATTCTGTGAGTGATGTAACATCATCAATTAATTCACAAGAAGATGTAGGAAATGGTTCTAATGGTGTAACTCCAGATTATGTATCTGCAGCAATTATGGCCAAAGTTTTAGAAGAACGTGCTAAGGAAAGAACTTCACGTAGACAGTATAAATGTCAGTTATGTCGAAGATGTAAATATCCAACTGATTTAAAAGATAAATCTACTCAGACAAAACTGTTAGCAAAATCATTTACACTTTGTAAATGTATTGATGGATTTTATCATTCACAAGAAAGATCCAATTGTTTTTCTAATTGGGAATTACCAAATTATCGAATTCGATCTGCCCCGTCCATGAGTGTTGAAACTGAAATTTAAGATATAAAATAATATCACTTCAAAACATACATAAAATTACCAATGCACCCTTTTCCAAGCTTTTGTGATGTTGAGCTTTCAACTTTATTTTGCTAAATGCAATATCACAAATATTTTATAATTCAGTTTATAATGGAAATTTTGTTTTTGAAATGATCTCAGGTAAGTTATTGATAAATTTAGAACTTTTGTAAAATTGATATAGAAAAAATATAAATTTGAAAATACTGATTTCAGCATAGCTTTATTTTTTTTAAAATTTTAAATGTTTTTGAATTATGCAGAATCATCTTCAGGATATCAAAGTACAGAATTTTAATAATACAAATTGTTATATTAAGACAGAACATCAGATGAAAATAAAAATCGAAACATGTTTTAAATATTTAAAGACAATATTGAAACTCAATTAAGGTTTAAATATGATCCATAAAAAATAATATAATCATGTAATAGAAAGTTTATTTATATACAGTGTGTGTTTATATGTATCCAAATTCATAGGCCAGTCTACATGTTTTGTATCTTGAAGAATTATTCAGCTAAAGAATAACAATATTTAGTTTGGAAATCTCTCTTTATTCAGATTAAAATAAATTGGAGAAGGAAATAGAAATTATTAAAAAATAAAATATAGGAACAGTTCTACTTTCAGCACCGGGTGAAATCAACGTTACACTATCTGGAACCTGTGACCAGTGCTCTACGCGTATATATTGTATATCGCTTGACAAACACCCAACAAATAATATACACTCCGTCCAGGGAATTTTCAGTCAACCTGAAGAAGAGCGAACAGATCGCTCAAAAATGTTTGTCAAGCGATATACAATATATACGCGTAGAGCACCGGTCACAGGTTCCAGATAGTGTAACGTTTATTAAAAAATACAAAACAGAATAAATTATTTGAAAATGTATGTAATGGAAATATCAAAAGTTATAAGTATACTGCTTATTTAAGGCAACTGAAAGATATTTATTTGCCAAAAACATTATCATTTTTCTCAAAGCCATCCTCAATTTTCAAATAAGTGTCCATTTTGAATATGTAACTTCTCTAATTTCAGTAGCTGAGAATGGTCTTGAGAAAACCAAAAACATTTCTGAGAAATAAGTAATTTTTGGTTGCCTTAAATAAGCAGTATAATAATAAGTTTTGCTATGTTGCTAGTACCAAGTTCAATGGAATTTGTAGGTGTAATGGAAATGTATCAAAAGAAACAAATGGAAGGACAAAATAAATAATGAGAGAACAAGATTATTTCCTTGTACTTTGATTAGAGCAATGAAAAAAAAATTAAGATATTCATCAATAAGAATATGTAGAGAAACAAAATATGATTATGTTCTTAACTTTCAGTTAAACTAATCTTCTGTATATCTCATATCTTACTTGAATACAAAGTTGAACTGCTATATACAAATAAATGTTACTAAAGGATATTAGACAAAAGGCTAAAAAGATTTATTTTCATTAACTCTTTAAACATGAATGGGGCAAAAATCAGCTTTATTTGTTAAAAACGAAATTGGCGATTGATTACTTGTTAGGCTAGTTTTGCTATACAAGTTTCCCTTGTAGCCTGAGTGGCAAAAACAATTTAGTCATTAACAACAGAGATGGAGTGAGTTTTCAGAACTTAGAGTTAAATCTATCAAAAAGATAATTCAATTGCTCTTCTTCATTCTAAGTTAAATAAAATGTTAATTAGGTTTAATTATGTTCAGAATAAAACTAAATTAATATCTATTTTCTTTTCAGATGTTGTTATTCATTTAGCTAATATATATTTTAGAATGATCTCAGAGTTTTTATGCAAGTTTTCCCATGTATTGTTTGTTATATTTATATTTTATGTCTAATGTAGGCAGTGGTGTAATGATCTGGTACTGGTTTCCAGAGTCAGAATGTATTTTAGAAGTCTTCCAATACAATTATTAACATGTATTCTGTATAAAAGTAATTATATAGACAGATTTTACTCACTTTTACTCATTTGTTATAAAAAAGCCAAAAGTTTATCCAGATATTATTGAGTTGTGCATATGCAAGTCTACATAACAGGAGATGGGAATTTTGATTTCCAAGCACACTGCACCTAGTGCAAAGCAATGCAATTCAATATAGTTACAAATATATTGTATTTTCTAGATGTACTGTTACTGACAATAGCAGATCTAGAAGAACCCAAAGGAGGCTAATTCAAAAATTTAAAAATATTTGAATAATTGTAAGTACCTTTTTATTAACATGTGCAAGACAATTGCATTATGAATGGTCCAATAAACCATATTTGCCATCATAAATGTTTTTAAAAATATTTTGAAGTTTAAACAAATAAATTTTAATTTATTTTTATGTCAACGGGGAGTGCTTAATCTCCTGTAGCCATTGTGGATCTTCCCATTTATTGAATTATTTGTTATACACTGGTTGATGCTTATGCTATCATATGCAATATTTTTATGCAGGGCAGAAGCATTTAAACAGAAAGTTGCCAATAAATATTTTACTACAAGATATCCATTCAGAAATTGTATTAATAACATAATGTTCTAGCATATTCCCAAAATCATAACATGTAGCTCTGCTTATGTGAATGTGGCTTCAGCAAGATAAATTTCACTATAACTGAAAAAAGCTCCTGCATTCTTTTTGAAAATGTTGTATCTTTATTTATTAAACTGCATGATTTATGCTAGAAGTGTTGTATCTGAACTGTTATGAGCAGATGAGACTTGTTCAAGCAGCAGCATGGGATATGTAGTGCAAGCATCAATGAATATGAAGGAAGGAAGTTGATCAATCATCCATTTTTTTTATAAATGTCTCACATCATATATTAAGTACATAAAAACAGATATTTATTGATAAAAACATTATATATTTATTACTGAATTATAACAAAATAATCATACATAAGCAATAACTAAAAATAAAAAGATAAACTTATGATTTATATCATATTGAGAAACAAACTATTTAGGTAGGCTACTCTCCTTAACTCAAAACAAAATATTATAGAAATAAAAATTATGCCTAAGATAAGTAAAATAAAAGACTTGTTTTCTTATTTCTGTGTATAAAATGGATACAAAATAATAATATCTATGTGTAAAATAATAATCTTTTTGATAATAGAGATGCAATTTAGATATAGTTATGGTAATTTCTTCATTTTCAACCTTGCTAAAAATTCCTTTTTTGCAATTCATTAGCATGAATGCTTCCAGTTGAGATTCAGTCAGGGTTGATCTTAATCCATTATTTTTTGTTTTAATTTTGAAAAAGTCCATTTTTGGACTACTTGAGAAATTAGCAAAGTTAAAAATATATTGATATCAAGAGTGAGTGTAGGATAAGTTTTTTGGTACATATTGTACTGATATATATTAATAACTTGCATAAGGTAACATGTACCATACATGATTCTGATGAAACCATGTTGTAGTTTATTTTGCTTTTTTACAGACACACTACGGTGACATTATTCAACACTTGGCAGATTATTCACCACTTTATTCAGTTATTCACCAACTGAATAAAGTGGTAAATAATCTGCCAAGTGTTGAATAATGTCACCATAGTGTGTCTGTAAAAAAGCAATGTACCATACATATTTTATCCAGAATTTTTTGTTACTAAGAGCAATATGAGGTAAGCACCAAGAAAAACTTCTGGATGCACCACTGATGTATCTACGAATGTACAATTGAAACTTAGAATGACTTGTATACTAAGTTTTAATTGTAATTTTATAATAAAAATTTAGATCATTTGATACACAGACCTATTGACACCTCTAGAAATTTCTTGACAACCCAATGGCTTCATCTGTCACTGACTATTAATATTATGTACAAACCTGAGGTCATATTCTGGTCATCATCTCATTTTCAAGAGACAGTATCTATGTCAAAAGCTTGTCACTGATTAAACATTTGCTTAGGTGTCAAGAGATCATCACTTCTCCTGGAAAACATCTCTGGACAACTTTTTCTCTGAAAGATTCTCTTGTCTACCAGAGATGAGCAGATAGTTGTCTTTTGTCTATAACCTCAATTTTGTTGTATGCAATATAGATGACTGGATGCTACTCTCACTATACAATTGCATTAGAGAACTTTCCTATCTCAGGAAAGAGTAGTTTGAGATAGAGATAATGCTGTTGATCTTATTTTAAAGTAGCCACTTTACATTTCTTGCAGGAATGCCACTGACTTCATCTTTTTTTAATAATTCTTCATCAATTACTGAACCATTGAACATGCTATTAACCTTATCCATTACTACCAATATCCATTTCTCAAAGTATTTTTTGAAATATTACCATCTAATTTCTACTTAACTAAGTACACGTCCTTTACTAACTAACTTAGGTTACTAAAATTTATATTTTGTTAAGAGAAAATGTTACCTGAAACATTGTGACATTACAATCTGTACAGATGTTATAAAACAAATTCATATGTTTTTCAACACTACATGCTTTATTTGAACCTCATTCTCTCCTTACCACATGACCTATAATTTTGTACTCTGTATTTTTAATTTTGTACTCTGTATTCTGAAAATTTTACAAATTTATTGGTTGAAATTCTGTACTGTGTTGTGCATGCAGATAACTTGAATGTGTATAATCAACCTAATAGAATTGTGATCAGAATTGCCTGTCTCTGGAAGATCAGTTTTGTCTCTGAAAGAAGAGATGAAAGGTTAACAAAATACGACCCCTGGTTTTGATCTTTCTTTTTTGCTGTTGAGTGACAGCTGAAAAAAAGCTATAGCACAAGAATAGAAGTTTCCAAATAGCATTGACAAACTGATGACTTCTTAATATTAGTTTAGTAATAATTTCAATTTTGATTTATGTAATTTTACTTCAATATACCCTGAGATCAAAAAGTATCAGAAATGGTTTAATAAAACACAAGATTTGAATTTATTTATCAAAATTTACTTCATTTCCTTCAAAGTAATTCCTTCTCACTTCAATGCACTTGGAATGTTTTTCCAATCCTCAAAACATGTGTGGTGTATCCCACCATGTATATGTATGTTTTATTCGATAATATTCTATGTTATCTATAATTTCCTCTTCTACGTAAATAACCCGCACTATTTTTCCTTGTTTGACTCTTCCATCCTATATACACTTTCTGGCTAGTTTTGGGCTGAAAAGGGGGCAACAACCGACAAGGCAGTGTAGGAAGACTTTACTTTCTTATTCATTCTGGGAGAAACAAGTGAGGGGAGAACCACGTGAGGAGAGAAGGGAACGAGTCCATGCGGTCAGGGAGTGTACGTCGGAAGATTGCCCAATTTGTCGTACAGATAAGGGGGATTTCCTTCTAACTTAACCTTTCTATACCTTTTTCTAACCTAGATTATCTTAGTTTATATTTTAAGTTAAGTTAGTATAAGTAGTATTATAATACGGTCACAACGGATTGTGTACTGGTCGGCTTCGGGTCCCGCACGTGGAACTGGATATACGAGCTTTGTTAAATAGAGAAAAGGAGAAACGATTTTGTATCATAGACAGTTTCAAGATGGTGTATTAAAATTAATTTGGAGATAACTGTAAATAAATAATTTCCTCCATCTTTAGTTGAAATTTGTGTTAATACATGGTGTATTCTTGTATAATATGGTTTTTCATTAACCCGTCACACCACACGTTTTAAAGTTGTTTTCAGCCAACCTCTTCACAACTTGCAATGAATTTTGTTGTATGGCATCAGTTGACTCAAAATAGTGAACATGAAGTGGCAATTTTAGCCAAGAAAACAGGAAATTGTCACAGTGCCATATCATGTTAATATAGAGCTTGCAAAATTGTATTTGTTAAATTTTAGCCAAAAATTTATGAACAAGAGCATTTTGAGCAGATGCATTATTGTGGTTCAAAATTCATGAGTTTTCTTGCCACAAATCAGGATGTTTTCTATAAATTGCTTTGTTGGCAGTTTGGTCAGTCAGAAGGAATTTGTGATGCACAACACCATAACAGTTGAAGAAAACAATTGTCATGGTGTTTTCTGGTTTTCTGAAAAGACTGTCAAAGTGGTCAAAAATCAAGGTTAACATGAGCTTGATTTTTGATCACTTTGACAGTCTGTTTAGTCTTGCTTCACCTTTCAAGTGCCATTCACTTAATTGTTGAGCTGTTTCAGTGTCAAAAGTGTAGATCCATGTTCATATTTCATGATCCATTTGTAATCATGGGTTTTAAAATGATTTGCCTGGAGAAAGCATTTCCTCAGTCACTCAAACACATTGTTGTTTTTTTGAAAAAAATTCATCATTTTCAAGACGACTCAAGAAGCTAGATGCTGCAAGCCCAAATGATCTTTTAAAATTGCTTGACAGGATCCAAATGATACTCGAACATATTCAATACTGTCTCTAATTGTTAAACAATGATCATTGAGTACCAATGAGATCTGACTCGAGCAATGTGTTTGTTCTTCAAGTTGATGTGGATGGTCTACCAGAGCATGGTCTGCCTTCAACACATTTTCTGCTTTCCTTTAACATCTTATATCACTTGAAAACTCTTGTTTTTGATAGACTATTGTCATCAAAAGCTTTTTGCAACATTTTCAATGTTTTTGTAGCAGTAGACTAATTCTGTTGAAGAGACAAAATTGAATAATTCATTCTTTTCTCAATTACAATCAACATTTTTAAAAATCACTGGCACAAAAATTCTTTACACCCAGAACAAGCATTTATTAGTAAATGAAAACAGATGATGACAAATGGATTGCTGCTACATTTTGATGAAAGTCATATTAAATGTCAAACAAAACAATGAGAGTACCCTCTTGCATGTGTGCAGTTTAAATGAACCATTCCCGATACTTTTTGATCACAGCAGTATAAATAAATGGAAAAAAATTTGTAAAAAGTGTTTAATGAAATGGTACTTATCAATTACATAGTAATGTTCCATTACTTTTATTTTAGCAATACCTCAATGTTTGTTGGTCATTTTTAAACATGGGAAAAAAACTTAAAACATAAAAAAATATTTTAAATGTTTAATTATTATGTTTATTCTTGTCTGATGTTCTTGTTCAATATAACAGAGTATACTTTTAAAATTTTACATTTTGATATGCTAAATATAGATACTGTGTAATGCAGAAATTTTGCATTTTGTAAATAAAACTTTGTTGATAGTGGTTTTATAATTTCAGTAAAATTTCAATAAGGGAAATAAAATTAAAGATATGAAAATTATTTTTTTTAGAATGTGCTTAAAAATTCTTACCATTCTCATAATACTATACAATTATTATTATTATTATTAACTGATGCATATATTTAACAAACAAAATATATTTTTTGTGTAAGAAATATTGTACTTAAATAATACATTGAATGAAGTATATTAATTATTACTCACATTTCTCTACATCTTAACTATTTCAAAAATTTTGTTTATTTTATTAAAATTTTAATAAATAATTTAAAATGGCATTAGAGGAAGAGAAATAATTAATATATTCTATTTATATTTTTTTATATTTATAATTTATATTCAAAGACAACATATAATATATTCTATTTTATAATTTTGAAGAATAATTACTAAAATTTGTAATAGCTATAATCTAAATAATGAATCTTATTAGATCAAAATGTTTGTTTTCTATTCTATTTTCAATTTAAGAAATCTTTATGATCATTTATGTAATTTTTTAACAAGATATTTTTGATATTATGATAGTCATTTTTTATTTTATATACTTGTTAAGTACAGATATCCACTGTATAACCCAGTAGTTAATTCTGAAAAGTGTCATGTTATGCGAATCTGTGCTATAACGAAACAAAGACTACTAAAAAACATAGGGTTAGGTTCCAAAAGTTAGTAAAAGTTACTTTCTTTTTTTTTTTTCAATTAAGAGAAATATGTTTATTAAAGCAATCAATAATTAACTAACAATTACAATCAAAAGTATTGCATGTTAATATTATTTGTTTCTTCACTGAAAACACCAATTTTGATTTTTCTCTACCTTTTTTCATAAAATCTGATATTTTCATTTGCTTGCATTTGCCTAAGAGATCTTTAAAAAATTTTTATTTTTATATAATAACTTTTAATTTAATGTATAAAAACAAAACAGTGTGACAATCTTTTTGGGTTCATTTACTATCACCAATGATAATGACATCTAGTTTATAGGAAAACTAGAATAGGAAGCTGGGACAAAGAAGAAAAATTGTACAATCAGTTCTCATGAAAATAAAGTAGATGAAAGGCACAAAACATCATCACAAATTTCAATATTCTAAAATCCATGGTAAAATATTAGACAACATGAATTATTTTTGTTATTTTCATCTTTTCAGTATAGAGGGTCACAAAATCTGAAATTAGAAATTTTCTGTATGCTCTTTTTCATTTTAAGCACAAATTTCAATGTAAAATAAATATTCATAATTTCTTCAAATCATTTCTAACATATATTATTGACAGGTTACTATCTCACAAAACTTTATAAGTCAGTAACTAAAATGTTTTCTTAATATATACAATTGACCCCCCTATAACACTCTTGATAATTCCGTTTTATATGAATTCCATGCTGTACGAGTCACTTAGATTTTACAAATACGTGAGCCGTTCACAGCCCAGCACATGTATTTGTAAAATTTAAGTGACTCGTACAGCATGGAATTCATATAAAACAAAATTATCAACAGTGTTATAGGGGAGTCAACTGTAAATCAATGCAAACAATTATTTGGACATGTTTTGAACATTAAATAAATTAGAAGATATCTGGGCAGAATTTTCTATATCTAAACAAATAGATGGCATTAGACCTACTTCTGATACCAAATTCATTTGTAAATTAATTTTGGTTTGTCCTAAAACTTAACCAAAACTTTCTAAATTTTTTTTATTTGGCTATAATTACTTAGGCTTATATAGTTATTAATTTATTTTCAGGAAACTATAGTTATTACTTTATTATTCTTTCATTGTAAAAATATTGCAATTAAATACATTTTCAAATAAAATATATGTTATAAATGCATAAAGTCACAACTGTTTTTTATGTGAAATAATAATCTTTCTTAAAAATAGTTGAGACATTTTATGCAGTTATCAATAATGAATCTTGACAACTGCAGTAAGATAAACACATTTAAATTTCAAATACTATAATTTATAAACACTGCACATATAACCAATATCAGCAAGAAGAAACTAAAAGAAAACAGCTGCATTTGAACTGCAAAGAGCAGTTCAAATGCAGCTATTAAAACAAACAGAAAAGTTATTAGAAATAGGTGATTGCCATCTATGTGTTAAAAAAAGAGGTGATGTGAGAGGAATTGTAAGATTAAACTTTGTAGACCAACTTCCATGCAGGGGTGGAATCTACATCTCTAAAGTTGATAGCTGCATCTTTTTCTCATTGTATTGTAAAGTTCCCTGTCATACACCCTTTGCAAACTGGTTATTTGGCAAATTAAGGCCTCCATACTTCCCACTTTTGACTATCACATTCTCTTATATGCATGTTATGTCGATGACATTCTTATCTTGTGACAGCAAAAATTTTGTATTCAAGATTTCTTGCATAAAATCAACATCAACCCCTACCTCCACCTGGAATAGGACAGTGAGCAAGCTTTACAAGGCTGCCCTGTACAAGGAAATTGTCAGAAATAATAGCGAGGTTGCGGCTGAAGTTTTCATCTCTAAAATGTGAATGTTGAATGTCGAGCGCTGCTTACAAGATAGAGGCGCTCAATGTTCGATGTTCACATTTTAGAGATGAAAACTTTGGCCACAATCTCGCTATTAGCTTTAAATTAGCTTTCAGAGGTCTCTTAGTTTTCATCCTCCTCTGCAATGCTAAAGACCATCTAGATATGCACTGCCAGCCTGATATATATATTATCCCCATTACGGATCACAGTGCCAATTGCAACTTAGAATATGTGGGTGCTACAGGATATCTTTTAAACAACTGCCTCAAAGAATGTTAGACTTTCAACTTTAGAGATGTAGACTCCTTCATCCCTGAATAGAAGTCAATCTATGAAATTTAATCTTACAACCCTCTCCACCTCCCTCTCTCTCACATCACTCCTTTTTAACACATGGACAGCAATCAGCTATTCCTAGTAATCTTTTGTTTTAACAGTTGTACTTGAACTGCAACATTTGTTTTCTTGTAGTTTATTCTTGCTGATATTGGTTACATGTATAGTGTTTATTAATGTATACTCAGTTTTGAGTAGTTGAATTAATACTGTACTATAGTATGTTATTAAGACTGGAGGAAAGCAATGATAATTTCAGTGCATTTGCATCATAAACAGTATTTTAATTAAATAACAAAAACTAATATCAAAAAACCTTAAATCCAGTAAAAATGGAATGTTTGTTAATGGAACAAATGTTTTTGACCATGTACAGTACAATGGCCATCTTCAGGTTCTAGAATACGAAGATAATTTCAGGATCTGAAGAATGTTTTACATAATCAAAAACATTTGATCCATTAATAAACATTCTATTTTTACTGCAAAATGTATTTAGGAGATGCGAGTGGATTGGAATAAACAAATACGGACTCAATGATAGCAACTGAAGGAATATATGCTTTATTGACAGGAAATTATGGTACAAAAAGGTATATGACAAGATTGACACTAGGGGCAGCACTGTTAGTGCTGATTATACAGTCGACCTCCCTATAACGTCGTAGATACGTTCCACTTTATAAGAATTTCATGTTGTAGGAATCCTTAAATACATGGCCAATCACAGCCTGGCACGTGTGCAGTTTACGGACTACAGCTGTTTGAAAGGTTTTCTTCCATAAAATTAATTGATTCTAGACTAATTTGACTCAACATTTCCAAAACACGTATAATTTTTTGGGAATAATTCGTATAAACTATGCTATAAACAAAAAATTGTGGGATTACTTACTGAGTGTGCACCGTTTGACGACGCCATTGCTTAAGCTTGTTTTCATCGTGGAGCAGCGCACCAAACGACGGGCGTGTTTTCTGATAAGTTATTTTTCAGTGAAAAATTTGTTGAACTTTGGAGACATCATTAATAGAAATAATTTTTATGGCCGTTGAATAAGAAATGTTTTTTTCCACAAGAAATGTATAAAATTACAGTACTGTATTAGACTTACAGTACCTAATTTATATGCTGTACAGACTATCGATAGTAAACTCAACTTACCCGCCTAAACTCACTGTAGCGTGTAAGTAGTTCAGCTGCTCGTCCAGATTGGACCAATCCTGTTGCAACACGAGTTGGCGATGACGTTTTGCTGCATTTCAGGAGTCTCTTTTAGTGTCTTTATACAAATACAGTTGCAATTTTTTCACCGCGATATACGAATCCGCATTATATGAACCTGCGTTATAGGGGGTCGACTGTACTGGATTTAAGGATTTTTGATATTACTTTTAATTAATACATCCAGTTTTTTATGTTTTTTCATGTTAACAAATATTGCTGAATTTTAGGATACTTATACATATGCAGGGCAGTTAGGAGAGGGAGCTGGAAATTTTTTCCTGGGCCCAGAGAAAACTTAGGGGTTTTAGTGATTCATACTACCTATAAAATTAATGTTATTTTTACTAATAGAAAATAAACCTTTAAAACAACTTTTTATTGATAAAGAAATATTGTACATATTTCATTTGTTCAAAAAACAAAAGGAGAAAGGATCCCATACAAACTCTCAGTTGCCCTGTACATATATAAATAATCAAGCTCAAATAGATTGCAAATTATCTTACAAATATATAGATCTGAAAGCAACAATTGGATGGAGGTCTAGCAGTCTTAAAGATTTTATTTTCTGTTAGTAAAAATAACATTAATTTTATAGAGGGTAGGAATCACTACAAGCCCCAAGTTTTCTCTGAGCCTGGAAAAAATTTTCAGCTTTTTCCCTTTACTTCCCTGTTTATGTATTTAAGTATGCTGAAACATTTAGCAATATATGGCTACTTAATTAGAATTCTGTTCTTCCAAAATGTTCTAAATTACTAAGTTTATTTAATTATTAATATTAGATAATTGATGGTTGACTAACCAACTTTAGTACAAATTGCTTAATATGGTTAATTATTAATATCAAAATGTATTCTGAAATAATTTGACATTTTATTGATTTGATTTAGATTAATTTTAATTTTCTGAAAAGTTCTAGATTGATTTGATATATATTCCAATTGATATCCACCAAATCAAAGATTACTTACATAAGTATGATAATTTCAGGAAATAAATTTTGTTCAATCCATGTCTCCTTTGCTAAATTCCTTTGGTGTCTTTGCTGTTATAAATGGAATTTTAAATGAGGATAATTACAGAGTGGACACAAAGTCCATCACCCTGTAGAAAATTAATTATATGTTCAATATGTTCCACTTGTTTGTTTGTTTCAGATAAAAGACCACAAATAATGGCTGATATAAGTAGCTATACCATTGAAGCAGGTATAAATGTTAATTATTCAGTTTATAAAAGGGAAAGAACAGGAAAAGCAATGGAAGAAGTATGTGTAGACTTTCAGCAGAGATTTGGATGACAGCCTCTAAAAAACAACACAAGATTTTTACAACAGGTAACACAAAGGGTAAGTTTACAATTATTGTTCAGGTATACCCAGTTCCACAGAATGTTTTCACATTGAAAATCTCAGCACTGACTCCTTGATTTCACTAAATTTTTCACATTTACTGGAAGTCTGCTGTTTATTCAATTATCTTTTGTGTTGCCTGTTGTAAAAATCTTGTGCTTTTACCAGGAAACTGTTCTTTTTGGAGGAGGTTATTATCAAAATGTCTGTTGGAAGTCCATGCATGCACATATGCACACCATTGTTTTCCCTGTTCTTTCTTTTTCATAAACCCAATCAACTAAATATTATACATTTTTCAATAATGTAGTTACTTATATCAGCCATTATTCACGTTCTTTTATCTGAATCAAATAACAAATGAAACATATGATTAATTCTCTACAAAGTATAGGATTTTCATGGAACTTTAAGCCCACTCTGTATAATCTAAAAAGTAACATACATCAATTTAGATCTGTTTATTGTAAAAAATTAGAGAAATCTGTGCAGAGACAAGCAGCTATTTCAGATAACTGCTTTGTATCCGTTAATAACAGATACAAGCACAGAGTTGTTGAATGACACTCTAATACTGTTATTTATTAAAATGATGCACATTAACTAGGCAGATTTTTTAAATATTGTTCCAAACAGAATCCCTGTTCAAAAACCTGAAGATGGCTTATTAATCAAGCTGAAAATGTTAGTTATATTATGAGGGTGATTCAAAAAGTAAGGTAACAAGAGCTGTCCTGTACAAATTTTATTTCACAGGCAGATACAGTGATACAGATTATTAAGGCACTGGTACATATTATTTTTTAACATAATTACCATGCTTGTCTAAACATTTATTCCAACAATATACCAAAGGGATTGAAGCCAACAGAGAAGAAATCTGCATCAAGTCCCTTCAGCCATGCCATGACAGCTTGCTGTCATGGCATGGTGGAATCGCCTACCACCCAGATGCTTTTTCAATGGTCCAAAGAGATGGAAATCATAGGGTACCAGGTTGAGGCTATAGGAAGGATGTTCCAGTACCTCCCACTTGAAGCACCGAACAATTCAGTTTGCTCGGTTTGCACATCTGTCCTGCCTTTATCAAACTCAGTGCACCAAACTTACACCTGTTTTTGTGACATGACATTACAACCTCAACAAGTTGATGATGAATTTCTACTGGTGAGTTGCCCTTTGGATTGAATTGCACTGTGCACTTCCACATTTGACCACATTTCCGTGAGTGCAGCCATTTTCAAAATGATATTGCAAGAGTCTGACACAACATTTGCACCATCTAATGCCTGTGCAATAAAGTTGTGGTCTTCTGCTGCTGCTCTAATGGGAAATTCAAGCAAGAGGAGGAATATGACACCCATGAGAGCTCTTGTTACCTTACTTTTTGAATCATCCTCATAAATTTTAAGTTACTGGAAAAGTATGTAATAGAGAGGTTGCGGCTGACATTTTCATTGCAAAAACATGAATGTCAGATGTTCAGTGCTGCCTTCATGTAAGTCTAGAAGTTTGACAATAGTATTTGGAATGTCAGTGGAATCATGCTTGATGTTTCAAATGTCATTGCCAAACTTCTAGGCTTACAGGAAGGCAGCACTGAAATGTAGAAATGAATAATCATACATTTCTGAAAAAAGAAGATAACATAAATTATATGAATATATTATATTCATATAATTATATGAATATAATATATTCATATAATTTATGTTATCTTCTTTTTTCAGAAATGTATGATTATTCATTTCTACATTTCAGTGCTGCCTTCCTGTAAGCCTAGAAGTTTGGCAATGACATTTGAAACATCAAGCATGATTCCACTGACATTCCAAATACTATTGTCAAACTTCTAGACTTACATGAAGGCAGCACTGAACATCTGACATTCATGTTTTNCTAAAATATATTATTACTTATGTTTATATAAATGTTGATAGAAGAATATTCAGTGAATACATATAAATGTAATAATTGCCATCAAAAACAAATATAGTCTATTTTAACTAAATATAAATTAATTTTAACTACAATACCTATATCAAAAAGAATTAAATAATTGAATATATTAGTATTGCATTACATGATAATCATCAAATCTACAGTGCCAGTACATCAAATTAATATGTACACAACGAATTTCTGTGATCTTATTATTGTATATTTTATAATACACTGTATTTGTAAGCATAAAACAGTTATTTAAATTATAAGGATTTTATATTTCTTAATTGACATTTTAAGTGAAATCTTTAAATGATGTATCATTGAAATGAAATATTTGACTAGAGACAAGATGTTTGAGATAATGCATATCAATAAGAATATATAAAAATATGGCCCAAAAATTATCAGTGTTACTATATTGTAAAAAACACAAGTTGATAATAAATATTGATTATATACAAATATATAAAATAATATATTAAAATAATTTTATCAAACTGTTTTATTTGCAGCAAAAAAATTTTATGGTTAATTATTAATATCAAAATGTATTCTGAAATAATTTGACATTTNAAGCCCCTCTTTTTGTTTTATTTTTCTGCACAATATATAGTTAACTGATCAAATATTATATTGATCAAGTAATGATAATTTTAGATATTTATCTAAGCTATATAATGAAATTGTGAAATGAAAAATACCAAGCAATGAAAATATTTTACTAAATTTATTATAATGAAATGTTACCATCTGTGACAATAAAAATTTATATTATGAACTTAAACTATAAATTTATAAAGTCCAAGATATCACTATTTATTGTACTCTTAAAATGTATGCATTTTGTTTTTAGTGGAATAAACAATATAACTTTGAAATATATTATTTACAAATTATAATTATATGCAATATAGATATATGAAATACATTTATATATATAAAACTTAATCACAAATTATAAAACTTTTAATACTGTCAACAGTTTAGTGTAATTAATATAAACAATAGAAACATAATATAATATGTGGTATGAAATCTATATTTTATGATTATTGTCTTTTTAAACAATTTTAAAATATTGTAAATATGTATTTATAAAATTTGAAAAATCATATCTTTAAGTTATTGTTTATTCTTGGCCAATATTTTCTTTAAGTTATTGTCTATTCTTGGCCAAAATAAAGAATTTGGGAAAAACTTTGTTTTAATATAGATTTACTGGTTAATTAATTTTTAGGTTGTATATTCTAATCATAAAGACTATGATGTAACCTAAAATATGCCTAAGAACTTAAATTTAAATTAAAGTTTTAATTTAAAAATATCTAAATAGACATCAGAAAGTTATATTCAACATTTAAATATATGATTAAAGAGAAAATATTGGCTGAAAGTAAATAATATATAGTTTAATGAAATATTTTTTCTATATCAACAAAACTGAAAACATACAAAAACCAAAAATATTCTAAAAACAAATTTTCACTTGTAATGCACTAGTAAAAGAACACAAATGAAGTGTCAATGTCTTCATTGTTATGCTCTGTCTGTAGCAATTTTTCAATGTAAATAAAATTTTATTAGTGTACACATTTATGTTTTTATTATTTTATATGAATATAAAATAATAAAAACATAATCAAATGCATAATAAATTCACAATAAAAACTTAAAATAGAAGATTTGTTTTAAAATTGCAATTTAAAATGAATAGCAACACAAAATACTGGGACACTTACTAAGTGAACATTAGAGTACAATTATAGTTTTTTGCTATAAGATTTTCAAATTATAGTTTGCTGTAGAATGAATTCTTCATTATTCTTTATCATCTATTCACTAGATTACAAATTTAATGTAAATTAATAGAGTCTATTTTATTTTTCTTTAATACCATTATTTATTTTCATTATAGGTCATATAAATTTAAATGTATATAAATGTAATATGTTAAAAAATATACATATATTATTGTTATTAGCATCAGAAATAATTGTGACATTTTGATTAATTTACTTTTTAATTGATGTTTTTCTTTTGATATTTTACATTCCATTTCATGTTTATTTTTCACTAATTATATAATAAATTTTTGTCAAGTTATTCTAAAACAAATGTAACTACTGTTTGTCAACATTAAATAATTTTAACTGACAAAAATAATAGCAAATCTCATGAAACTTTCAAGTACTTTCAATGTTTATTACTATCATTCTCAGGTAAAAATTCAAAATTAGAAGAAATATTTTCAAACTTCATAGAAGATTCAAAAAATAACATATTTTTGATTTACAATATTTTAAACCTAAAACAAGATACAAAGTTTTAAAAAATAATTAATAAGAAACATTATTATTATATTAATATTAGCGACTTTTATAACATCATTATTTACCCAAAACTATCCTATCCAAGGATATTTAATTGACTTTAAGAGAGATGCTCAATGATCTCGAGGTTCAAAAGTTAGTAAATTACAATTCACAAAACAAAATGTAATAACATCTCCCAAATAAACAACACATTACAATCATTGCACTGATGGAGTAAACTTATCACCACAAAGGCTCATAATAATAATCTAACACCTTTCTAACTAGATCTGTGGTGAACCTTCCATGCATATCAAAATCCTGGATATAGATTAGCTCCTAACGTATCCCTAAGTTTTGTGAGATTGCTTATTATTTTTGTCAATTAAAATTATTTAATGTTGATAGACAGTAGTTACATTTATTTTATTGTGTACCTTGGCATCAAGTACATCTTGGAATGTGTTAACTCATTATTTTATTATTTCTATTTTTCATTTCATAAATATTTATCTAATAATAACTTACATTTAATAATTATTATAGTGTGATCTGTTTGAAAAATATATTTGAAAGTATATTTTAAAATGAACGAATAGAAACTATAGAAAATTATCATGTACTGTACACCAGTATCAAATTTTTGTTATTTATCTTTATTTTTAAAATAAACCTATTCTAAATATATAACCTTTCTCAAATTTAATACTTTTATGGCAATTTAAATTTTTATTTCTTTTAAAAAGTAAGAACATAAATAAAATCTAATGCAAAAAATATCTTGTTTTTAAAAATAAACATTTTCCTACATTAGAATGCATATTACAAAATACAAAAAATTTAATTCTATGTACTGTACAGTCATTTTTCCAAAATCTGGAAATATTAAAATTTTTGTTATTTGTAAATTTAAATAATTTTATTTTTTAATTAACAAACATTTTAAAAATATTTTTATAATTAACAATGAAAAATCAATAAAGAGATTAAGCTCTGGATTAATGTATGGAGGATTTAATTCTAAAGTGGACCAAGAGATAATGAAAAACTACTTCAGAGATAATGATATATTTAGGAAATGTTATTTTACTAAATTTAAAAAAAATAACAAAATATCCCAATTGGGTACTATATATACTTACTTGAATCATATTTTTTTGCTGTCTTTAGTCATTTATTTGAAAATTCTTAGTTTTCTTTTTTAATTTAAAGAATATACAATAGACTGGACTGGATTTGTTTTGGAAATTATATAACACAAAGAATTTTCATTGGAATATGTAATAATACTTTATTATGATTACATTTTAAACATAAAATGCAAAAAACTTAATAATTGCATTATTATGTCTACATTGCTGCTTTTTAAAATATATTCCATGGATGTGTTTCTTTGAATTTTATCATAAATGGATCTTCCTCATACTGAAATCAATATATATTCAATCAGTTTGCTTTATAGCCATGAATGGTAGCTTTTCTGTTAATTATCGTATCTTCTAAACATTTTATAGATAGGAAGATATCTTTAGAAATCATCTTAACTTGAATCTGATCTTTATTTTGTTGTTAATATATCTTTGCAAATCATTCGGAGTGAAAATATTGCTGACTTTGCAACTAGCATTTTCAGTTATTCCGAATTCACCATCATTTGGACGATATAGATTTATATTTTTTAAATTTCCAAATTATAACCCAATGATTTACAGCAGTAGTTTATATATCATTTATATATTTTATTACATAACTAGAGATACACAATATCTTATATTTAGAAAATGAATACCTACCTATTCAATCTACAACATTTGGTCCATATTAGAATTATGTCTTTAGTATAATTTTTAAATAATCTATTAATATTATATATTACATAAATGATATTACATAATTACATAAATGATATTACATAGTTTGGAATATAAAATTGCCATATATTAACATTTTATGTTTAAATTTGATCTTGCTGTTTTATGTAATTGCAATAGTATAAACAAAAAACTTTATTATCTAATATTTTTTGTGTTTGCAAGTTATCTAAATGAAGTATTACCTCAAAATATGAGTTTAGATTAACAGAAGTAGGCAACGTGATAGATTTAAGTGTGCAACTAAAATGATCTTCACAATTAGGTAAACTATTTTTCTCTGCTATTTTTGGAAAATACTAGTAAATACTTTAAAACATCAATTTATTTTTGTGATATTTCATATGATATTGTTTAAATTGAAATTATTGGTATTGAGATAATTTAAATGATGTTAATTAATATCATTTTAAATATGAATTGATGCCATGCTATATGAATTGTTTCAAATAAATATTTTTGAACTGTAAAATGGCATTTTGTATCAATTAATATTCAGATGATATCTATTAAGGGGTCATCCATAAATGATGTCATGTCCCAAGAGGGAATTTAATAAATGTGATGATCCGTGGGTAGGGGAGGGAGTTTAGGGCAATAGGCCCTATGATGTTACTAATTACTAAATATACAATTTTGGTTATCGGTGGATCTTGTATAATAAAATCTTACATGCATTGCTCTTTTATTCTGCAGCTCTCACTAGTGATATTGCAAAACTCTCTCAGAGGTTCCACTGTCTATGGGCATTTGCATGGCAATAAAAACACCAAAACTGTAGAACTGTTGGTTATGATATGACAACAGTATCCCAATAGCATGTCACAACATCATTTACCACATGTTTCCCAGAATGGGACATATGGGAATTGTGGAATATTTCATGTCTCCTTGGAAAGCCTGCACACACTCAATAGTGTACTGCAAATTCTCAAGGCCAAGCTCTAGTTCAGTGGTTTCCAAAGTGGGTGCTACAGCCCTATGTAGATGGTGAGTAAATCTAGGGGATAAAAAGAAGCACGGGGTGACAAGGCACTGGAGGCAGAGTCCTGACTAAATGGTGACCATAGGCAACGGTTGGTCACTGTCAACCTTTCCTTTTCCTTCATTAAAATAGGTAAGAAGAAACATTGCATTTAATGGAGAATGTGGAGAATAATGTATGGTAAGGACACAAAGTGTTAGGTTTGTAGAAAAGCTTTTCTAAGAATATTTCCAAGCCTTTCTCAATAAGGGAAAACAGGTTGGGCGTATTGGGTATAAGTTTATGGAATGAAGGTGATGGTGGCTCAAAAATGTTTGGAAATTATTGCTGTAATCAGTCAAAAAAAAAAAACAATCAGTGCAGGCTGCAAGAAGGCAGAGGGAACTAATAATGAAGATTATACATGACTTTGTCTAAGACATTGAATGGATTGACAAAGAATTTATTGACAATCTTCCCAAAGTGTTCATACAGAAACGAAAGTAGAACCTTTTGGTATAGTTTCAATAAAAGAAAACTTATGTAGTGCACGGGAGTAAAAAAGTTTTGGAGTAATATACTTGATATTTATACTGTAAATAAAACTTCTTAAACTGAATTTCACTTCTGATTGTTGTACTTTTTTTTAAAAAAAAGGATGAGTGTGACTCATATGAGATCATTTTAAACAGGGAGATTAGAAAAATGTGATAACATGTGACAAGGGAGAGAGGGAGGATTAAAATTCACCAAAAATAGCATGACATTATGGACGACCCCCTAATGTTAAATGAAATATTCATGTTATCATTTTAAAATCTGAAATATCCATTCAAAACACTTCATAGTAAATGATATTAGTTGACAATATTTCAGATGATAGCTGTTAATGTTAAACAAAATTATTTTCATTTAATTAACCAATGCTTCAAAAATAAAATAAATATAATAACAATAAACTGCTTAATTGAATCATAAGAGAGACAAAATGTGTGATATCTGAAGATTGCTGAGCCAAATACCCTCATTTTTTGGGCTGCAATTTAAAAAAATTGTAGACATATAAATTCTCACTGTCGATTGTATGTCCTTCCTTAATCTCAAAAATGGAGTTAGGTAAATGAAAGCTGAGAACAGATATGGAAAGATTAGATATATAGCAGGAGGCCTTGATTAACTATATACAAACTTCTGATGCAAACCGGAAGTCATGTTATTTCAATTCAAAAATTTTATCTTGAAAGATGTTAGATAGATGATATTGTTAAAAGAAAAGTATGACGTACAGGGTCAAGCCACTACTAATTTGATGTGGAGAGCATATATGTTAAGTTAAATAAATTTAAAATATGATTAAAAATTGCAGCCAGCATTGTGACAATGCCACAATAAATAAATGCTCGTTTTCATTTGAATGATATCAAATGATATCATTTAATGTGAGTTGCTTTAAATGAATATTTTTGGCTTATGAAATTGAAATAAAATTTATATTTTAAGGAATTAATTAATATTTAATTTTTTAGATGAAGATACAGTTCTTATTTATCCAAGAATACATAAACATTATTTCCTTCTGGAATCTTTATTTAGACTACATATGTATTTCAGGAAAGAATTAAAAAGGCCCAAGCCTGAAATGCTTGGGCCTTTTTAATTTCTTTAATTCTTTTTAATTCTTATTAATTCATGGACAACTGCAAAGAGGGACAGAGCATTTGCCCTTCCCTAGGATTGAGTAAAAAATTCCACAAATTATAATTGTAAAAGTGACTGAGATGTATGTTTATCCCCTTGACCATGGAATGCTTTGTCTCCAAGCTTTGCTCCCTACTGGAAAACTTTTTGTGGATGCCCATCTATGTAGACTAAATAAAGATTCCAGAAGGAAGCAATGTTTGTGTGTTAAATGAGACTTGTGTTTTCATTTACAAAAAATTTTCTAGCTGAAAGTTAGAGATAGATAGATTAAAATTGTAGATAGAGATTTAAAATTGTTATGAAAAATATAAAATTATTTTGAATTAATATATATGATTTTGACATATAGACTTTTCTGGAAGCCAAGAAATGAAAATATCTCACTTAATCCCAGTAGTGCATTATAGCTTCATAGGGCCCAGGCAAATTTGAATTAGGGGACCCTCATGTATAGTGTTGACTTCAGACATTTTTCTTTGGAGAAATTTTTTGGGAAAATATTTTCTTATAAAAGATTGGTTTGGGGGCCCCATGCAATTGTCCTTTTGCCCATAGGATAACATGCCGCTGCTTAGTCTTCAAGAAAGCAGAGAAGTATACTTGTTAAGGTCATTGTTAATGATTTTAAATGATCTCAAATTATTTCAATTGATTTGAATCAATATCTATAATTGCCAAACAATGTAAATTTAACCAAATTATTTAAAATATTTTTTAAACTTAGATCTATTTCAAAGATTTAATTTTAAATGTTATAAATTAATCAATTTTAAATGATCTGTTGACAAGTTCATTCATATCTTTTTATATTTCATTTGAATGCCAAACAGTATAAATTAATATTACTACTAGAATAAAATGACTAGGCATCTCAAATTAGGTGGGACAATTCCAGTTTTTAAACTATTTGAAAAATTTCTCTTTTGGACTCTTTCTTAATTATTTAATATTCATTGCAAGAATTATAAGTCAGTCAGAATTATAAGTTATATATCACATATAACTTATAGTGTAAAAATTTTAATATCAATTTATAGAAACAGTAGCTCAATTGGCAATTTATTACCCAGTTTGGCAACTCTGTTTGTCAGAGAACAGTGAATGTATACCATGTGTAAGTATCACAGTTGTGCAGACCAGTTATAAAAGGAAATTGATGGTTTTTGTTAATTATCCAAATTAAAAAACAGTGAGTAATGCAAATTAAGCTATACTCAGTTGTCAGTACTGTAATTAATTAGTAATTGTTACTATTGCTGTAGGTCATTATTTTGTAAATTAACATATGGATAAATAAAACGAGCATTGATTATTTATAACATCTATCAACAATGATGTCAAAAAGCTTGAAAATTGATGATCTTTGACCGGGATTGCATGACTCATCTAACTCCCACTTTTTACATTTCAGGATCTGATCATTTTATACTGGGATATTTTTTATAAAAGTCAAATACTTATATGTTTCTTATTTATAAATAATTATTTAGTAGTTACTAATAACAAGCCTTTAACAAACAAACTAATTATAAATTCACAGAAGGGGCTATTCAGTAATTATGTGTACAGTTTAAGGGAAGAAGGGGTTCACAAAAGGTATAGTACATCCCCTTATACATTTATATAATGGAGAGATGGAATCAAGGCATTGTCTATGTAGACATTTTTAATGATATTACAGGCATATGAATTTGTTTTTATAAGCCTGCATACTAGTCATATGAATAAACTATCAGTTATAAAATATTTATAAAACTTTTTCTAGTCATTTCTTCATTGTCTGGAGATCCATGAATTATTGTACAGTACATGTAATTAAAGGGGAGGGAGTTTGCCATAAGTATATCTTTGTGTCCAAAGGAGAGAGTCAAAAATGGCTTAAAAACTGTAGTGCAATTAATATACAACCCAAAAAAAGTTTGGTAGCTCTCAATAGCCAGAGTTCTAGGGCAGTAGTCTGCATATTGGTAAAACATTTGTTCATCATGATTAGATTATTAGTTAAATTCAGATAGATCTGCTATCAAATGAAATTACATTAAGCTTGCATCATCCAAAGTTGGACAAATTGCAAAATTTCATCTATAAATCAAATCAATCTCATTTTCAATTCAGATTTATTTGATTTGGAAACAATATGTATATTTCATTTTATTATTGAAATTTTTTTTCTAGTAATTCTTGAAAAGAGTCTTCAGACTATATGTAAATTTTCCAAATACATTGCCTGAAATTTACCTTCCACAAAGAAAGAAAATGACTTTTTCATATCAATGATATTTTTTATTATAATTTACTGCAAATTTATGCTGTTTTTATACATTTTATCAATCATTCCATAAAAGCATTACCATATCTATAAAAATTGTTTTAATGTCTGATTCTTAGATCTTTAAATACAAAGTTCATCAACACCTAAACACTGGGGTGAAAATTATCACAGCATCAAGAACCTGCAATGGAATTCATCTAACAGGAGTTCGATTTGTTTTAAATATTCACGTTCCATTTTGAAGTGTTCCATTAAATTTCACCTGAAGAACTGTTCAAAAGTTTGAAAGTGTTTGTGATAAACTATATTTTCACAAAGCACACCGGTAACAGGTTCTTGACGCAGCGATAATCTTAGATCTTTTTTTCTTTGTACCAATTAAATTTAGGTAAATTTTTTAATGAATGTTAGTTTTTATAGTATTATCTGAAAGTAAAGGATTATAGTAATAGAAAATTTAAAAAATATTGTAAATATTGAAAAATATACAGTCTGTGTGATTGTTTTGCATTATATAACTTCAAAAATATAGTGTGTTGTTACCAATGACTANATGTAATTTAATTGGTTAATTAGTAACCAATTAAATTTCTTTTGAAAAATTAACTATCACTAACATATAAAAAAAATGAAATATAATTATTATATTTCAATTTATTTTAATGAAACACATTTGAATACTTATTTCTAATTATACAAATATTAAAATATTATCAATATTTAATTACAAATTTTATAAAAATTTAACTACTATTTCAGGTATACAAAGATATTTTGTTTGGGGTTTTACATCATAATAAGCTTGCCAACTCATAAAGAGTTGATTCTGGGAGTTTTCCTTTCAAGGAGTAAAAAATTTTGGGAGATTTGATGGTTTCTGTTTTCAGCAATATCAAAATGTCTATGTCTTAGTCTGTTTTAATATATATCCAAAAATGTATCTTCTCAAGCAAATATAGGAAGAACAGGCCTCAGTTTGAAAACTGAAAAATTTTTAAATTTTTGCCAAATTTCAGAGGTCTGACAAATCCAGGAGAGTTGGCAACCTGTATCATAATAATCCTGGAAAATTGTTTTTATTCAGATGATGAGGATAAATTCCAGGTTTTGAAGAACTGACTGTATAAAATATATAAATATCACATTTAATATTAATTAACCCTAACCACTCCACTATTAACTTAGTTGTTGAGTATACATAATCAGTTAAATAAATTATCTGAGAATTAATCATCTGAGTAATTCTTGAACTCTGATGAACTTCGGATTCGAAGGATGTAACATTTTGGTTTATTCGTCCAAAAAACCCCTTTTAAGTGGTTATAAAAGTGAATAATTATATCCAGCAAATATTGTTAATTTTAGGTATTTAGGGTATTAAACAAAATATAATTATTATATTTCACTTCTTTATTTTTCAATAACAATTGATAACTTGTTCTAGTCAGTATTTTGGCTTGGAAAAACAATTGGTCCAATAATTATAGCTATTTGCAAAAAGCATTACTACTAATATTTGAACAAGAAAATAAATTATCACAAAAGGCATTAATTACTTATAAGTACTGCTTTATTTGCTAGCACTTTCGATTTATTATAAGGCAAATCACAAAAGGTAATTAACACCTTTTGTGATAATTTATTTTTTTAACAATGTAAATTCGTCTCTGTAATCCAAAACACACGCTTTGGTAGACTTTTCTCACAGCAATTTCTGGTTAGCAAATTTAACTTTTATTACTCATTGAACTACAAATATATTTCGGGTTGGTATAATATACTCCAACCCCTCTTCAGTGCTAGTTCAAATAAACAAAAATGTCAAAACATGACTATGTTATATTACATTAAATGAAACAAACCAAAAAAACATCAAAAACACTTACATTTTTTCATTAAGTACATAACAAAATTTGTTTCTTATTTTGCTATTTTCACAAACTATAGGGTAGGAGGGTAGACCGTTTTACAAACATCAGTTTTTGTTTTAACTTAAATACTATGCATGCCATGTTCATATGTAAAGACAAATAAAGACTGCCATAGTTTAACTTGAAGGAGAGATTAATACTAAGGACGGATGGATTACGTCTGTTCTCCAGATGTCTATTCTGCAAGGTGGGGACATTAACACCTNTATGTTATAGATGATAATTTGAATTAGTACATTTTTTCAAATCGGTCATCAAAAATAAAATAGGTTAGAAGATAACTTATAACAAATATTTATTCATATAGAAATTTAATAAAAATATTTGACTAAACAAATCAAATATATAATTCCATAAAAAATATTTGGAAAATTTTCATTTACAGCAATTTAGATTTTCTGATTCAAGTTCAAACAATAATGAAAAATACTCAAAAAATTATTACAATTAAATTAAACAGAAAAATGCATTAAATGTATGTCATTCATTATGTATTTAATATAAAATTTATTAATTATTGATTACCTTATTTTCATGTTTATAAAATTAGGATGATGAAATTTTATATATAATCATTTTTCAGAATATCAACTCGCATTTTATTCAAAATTATAATTCGTTGATACAGTAGCAAACTAACTAAAAGTACTATTCAAGACCCCCACTTTTTAGGAAAAGCTACATTATGCCATTGAAACAAAAATACAATGGAAGATATAAAATTTAATAACACAAGCTTATACTTAAAATATATTTTCAATGCCCATGAATTACACTTTTTCCCACATTGGTTCCTACATGTCTTTGATTCAAACTATAGCTGTTCCATAAAAAATAAATAAATAAATAAAAAATATATAGTTGTTCCATTTTTATTTATTTTCTCTAAATCTTCTACATTTAATTTTCTTCCTCTCAATTTATACAGTCAAACCTGTCTATAATGGAACCTGTATATAGCAAAAACCTGTCATTAACAAAAAATTTCTTCGGTCTCTCGAATTATTTGCGAAAATTAATGTAAATTAATCCGTATATAATGGAACCTGTCTAACATGGAAATGGAAAGGAAAATCGGACCGTATAACAGAAAAATTGGTATCTTTATCTAATTTAACACAAATTTAACAAGTTTACGAGCCTATCATGTATAAATCATAAAAAAGTCATAAAGTACACATGCAATATAGATTAGCAAAATATGACTACTGTATTTCAGTAATTTTATTGGGATTTGAATGGAATGTTTTTGTGTATTTTTATTAACAGCTGTTTTTACTTAACATAAATATGTGATGTAATTATAAGTTGTGAAATTTAACTCATTATTCCTGATGTGAGAATGTTTTCTTTGTTTTGAAGCTTATTTTAAACTTTTTTACATCACATTTTGTTTGAATAAAATCAAGTTGAAATATCTGCAAATAAAATGCACATCAGGCATATCATGCATGCTTTTTAAGTTTCGTACTGTTTGTATAGCGATATCACGCTATACAAAAAATAAAAAATATTTGCACTGTTTATGGGAAGATGCTTCTAAACACCAAATGTGTCAAACGTGATTTTGAAAGTTTTCTTTGGGAAATTTTGAACTAAAGCATACAAAACGTAAGGACCCCAAAAGCTGTTCAAGAGAAATTGGGGAAGAAATTGTGTAAAGATTGATGAATGACAACTCATGAATTTGCAACAAATCCTAGTGTCACAGACACATATTGTTGAAACACTTCATCCACTTGAAATGATTGTAAAACATGCTGATGATTGTGTTCTGCACACAGTTTGTTTGTTTTTTTTTTCACTTATGAAGAAAACAAACTGAATTGAGTATAATTTTGTCTCACAAAGGTTTGCAGATGTAAGGTTTTATTTTAATTTTAAACTGGTTACTCAATTTTATCTTAGAGAACTTCTTTAAGGATTGAAGGAAAAAATTAAAGTTAAAATAAAAATATTTGTTATTAACTGAAAATTTGTTCTAGTGGGTGGTGATTGTTCAGTTGAGTACCAAGGTACCATTGTATTTGATTAATGCAGTACACACCGAGAAATTTATTAATTGCATTAATGAAGGACTACCTATAGTAGGTACAGCAACTTGTCTACTATGGAAAAGTTGTTTGGTCCCTTGGGGTTCCATTATAGACAGCTTTAACTGTATAATCAATTACTCAAAACTGGGTATACTTAATAAACAAAGCAAATGAAATGAATTTTCAGCACAATTTTATAAGAAAGCAAAAATAAAACTTAAAAAATTGTGATGGAAATTCACTTTGTTTCCTTTAAGGTACAGTTTTTCCAGTATTTCAAATAAAAAAATGAATTTTATTTTCAATACATCAGTATCAGAATTGATGTTTCATCAAAAGTTTTTTGAAACACCGTGCATTTTTATATAGCCCATGTGCTGATTAAAGAGGACAAATAGTATTGCAAATAGAACTTTCACTTGGATCATGCGCTAATGTTACAAGTAAATTGGCTAATTTAATTGACTACCTGTAAAAATATCAATATATTATTAAATGAAGAATATAATTTTTTTTAAAGTTTTCTAANTGTGTGTACGAGCATTTCATCGTGAGATCGATGGATTTCAAATTGTAAAGACCATTTCCCCCTCCAAAAAATATCTCTATATATGCATTTGTGAACTGTTATTTACGATATTTGTAATAATTTTTGTTTAATCACTTCATTTCAACTTTTTTTGACTAATTATGTATTCGCTCGAACTTTGTTAAAACCTTAACTGTATCCCGAACAACAGCCAAAGTTGTAGGAGGAAATTCGCCTATTTTACCGATCTAGGGATCCCCCTTTTCCAAATTTTAATATCGACTCAAAATAATTTAAAAAGACAAATTACAATAAAACGGTTTATTATCCAACTATCAGAAATTTCACAACATGCCAAGGAAGAGAGGAAGGAGCAATTAAATAATTAAAATTATAAAGGATTTTAAAAAATATATAAAAATGGAGAATATCGCACTTCTGACAATCACTGCAAGTGTGTGGGCTAAATTCGGAGAATCCGTGCTTCTTCAGTGGACAACTGTATGTGGCCGGCTCACGCGTCGGAAAACCTGATTTACTCGTGTACGCACCAGACGGAAAAACAAAAAATATCGTGTATCCACAAACACTCCAATAAATACATAGAATTGAAACGATACTTCGAAATGTTTTCCCGATGAAAATGAATAATAAGTTTCAATAAAAATTATAAAATGTAAATTGAATTTTATTATAACGAGTTTGCTTGAATTTACTTTCTTCTAAGATCGCAGCAATGCGCGACGGGTAAGCTAGTAATGTATAAAATGTATAATTGATCATTTTATTAAAATATTTCAACTGAGTACTGTATTTATTAAATCAATTCCATGTAGATTAAAAAAGTATGAAATTAAACATACCATAGTTTTTATATTACTGATTTTTTATACTTCTATATGTATTAACTTAATAATAAGCAAAGAAACTTTAATTTTTCTATTGTGTACTTTATTAAAAAATAAATACAGTAGTACAAATACTTCAATAGCTTGCAGCTAACATTAACATTCTATAGCCTAATTATACTGTCAGACATTCCTATGAAATTAAAAATTCTTGATTATTATATCTATCGACTGAAAATATTATTACTACTTATTATTTAAAATGTAGGCCAATATTGATAACAAATTTCTGTGTAAATCTTGTATCAAAAAACACAAGAGTGTGTATTGTATCTTCAAATAACAGATTCCTCCTCTACAGTTACACAAGATCAGCCAAAATTGCCTTAATCCATTCATGATGAATTGGCCGAAGGAAAAGTTCTTTGACTGGTTTTGCTATACAAATTTCCCTAGTAGCTTGAGGGATAAAAACAATTTTGTTTCCAGGTACAGTACATATAAAGTAGGAATTTTCAGAGCTTAGAGTTAAGTGTGTTAAGATTCTTTGCAGATATTTTCTCTTGACACAGTTTCACTTTTTCTGTTCTCAGTGCAGATATGATGAGATAAAAAAAAACTGCAGGTTTATATGAAAATCTACCACTCTTGATTTGATTTTTTATAATTGTTAGTTATGGTATATAGTAATAAAAAGAATCAAGTTGAAATTGTTCAATAATTCTTAAATTGAATTTTTTCAAACATAGCACAAATATTACACTAAAATATCTTAAAACATTATTCACATCAATATTCACAAGAATTTTCTCAAGAGTTTATTTGGAATTCAGAAAATTATTTTAACACATTTTATGCCTATAGAAATATAAATTAATTTATTGAATTTAAAATTATTTTGTGCTCTTTTGAATTTTTCTTCCTGGTAGTTTACATTATAAGAATGTAAATCAATTTTTTCTGAAAAAATACTTCTTTCACCATGCTCTTTTCTTTCCTGCTGACAGCTGTTTGAGTTTCCTCATTTTTGTGATCTACAACTTAATTTCTGAACCAAATTATCTAATTTATATATTTGTATAATACCTATGATTAATATAACAAACATTTTTACAAATTGATTCAATGTTACAATTTGTAAACTTTAAATTTTATATACATTAGAGCGTCGATTATCCGAAAGAATTCCAGTCGGCAAATTTAAATTTTCGCCAGTGCTGTGGCGCTGCAATCTTTGACTATGTCTTGGGCTACTCAATATTTTACGTTTTTGATACTAAATTAACTTCTGAAGTATGATTTTTTATTGTTTTTATATTTTTCAATATATTTATTTTGTTTGTACAAACTAAAAAAATAATTTTTAACGATACAATAGTCTTCGTTAGGCTTAACATCAACGAAAATTCAACGCGAAGCGACACGCAACGGAGAAAAATTTCAACATGGGATAGGTTAATATATTTTTCGTGCATAGTCGGTTATCCGAAACATCGATTTTTTTTCCCGAACAACTCCAGTCCCCAATTGATTCGGATAATCGACGCTCTACTGTAGTCTTAGGAAAAGACATACAGTACTGTAATGCATAATTTTTTAAAGACTAATTAAAATCTGCAAGAGTGTCCAGTTGTGTTTGGAAAATGGAGGACAACATTTCCAGCACCTCGTAACAAAGGGAAAGATGAATTTCCTGTGTATCTGTGAAGAAACTGCATAAGAGCAGACTATCTAAAAATCGGATGGGCGTTAAATGGGAGTTTATTAAAATCTATGGTGACTGGACATGCTGTGTACCTGTGACATTATTACTTCTTTCCTGGAAGCTCCTTCCATTTCCTCGTCCACTGCAGACTGACTTTACGACTACTCTGTGCAGTAGTTGTAGAGAAAAAGCAGGGTTTATGGGAAATACCGAAAAATCTTCACTCATAGCCAATCATAGGTGGAGGGAATGTAATGCTTACTAGGGAGTTTTTTTTTTTTTAAATCAGTGCAACTTTAAAATTCAGTACAACTTTCAGTACATGTTTTGAAATCAGAATATAATCCCAAAAATCAGTATATCTGGCCACTTTAGTTATGCTTATTTTCAAATCTTTGATAATTATGGTAGTTTGGGAAAATTTTATATAAAATTGCATAAATTTTCTGTTTAAAAATATATATACATAGATTTGGTGATAAAGTTTCTGGATGTACTGTACTCCACAAATTGAAATATCTTTTATTTTTATCAATTGGAAATTGAAATCATTTATTTAATTTAGGAACATCAAACACTCTTTTAAAACCCCAATTTCTGAGACGACAAAAATATTTCGTAATAACTTCTTTACAACGAAATGAAATATCATTACAGTAAATGTAATGATATTTCATTTCGTTGTAGTGAAGATTTGTTTTGTTCATCTTAAGAGATGAACAAAATTTTTAAACAGTTTTAAATTTGGCAAAGTTGATCTTAAGAGATCAACTTTGCCAAATTTAAAACTTACAAAAATCTAGTGATTCATTTATCATATTAAAAATATAAATTACAAAGTTTTGGAAAATGCTAATATTTTAGAAAAACTCTTTGATGGTGAGTTCGAAGAGAAACTACAGTGTCTCTCAGAGATACGATGTTTACAGCAGTTGTTAAACTAAGAGCTGCTGTCGAGAGCATTGCTAAACTCGTTTTCTTGAATCCTCTCAGCAGTCTCACTGGTTCAAGGTTAAATCTGCAGCACTCGTTTCAGTTGCTTTTCTGGCTGCAACAAAGATGCCTGTGTCCACGGTGGAAATGTGCAAAGACTTGTATGATGTGACAGTAAGTTTTTAAGGTTTTGAAAACCATGAATCAATATTCTGTTTGTTCTAATTTTTATTTTAAAATATTCATTAGTAAAATAAAATCAAATTTGACAAAACTTATTTATTGCGTATTCTGAAACAGTCTTCCTTTATCTGTTTGTTTTTACTGTCACAACTAGGAGCATAGACAGACACTGGGCATTTCTGACATCAAACTTTATTCGGGAATATCTTGTTGGCCGAGATGCGTTTTGGGCATAAGTCCCTCTTCTGTCAGCTCAAACTCGAGAGCAGCGATTGTTAGCAGACACACTACAGTCTATAACATTCGTTTCAAACGAATATGCCCAAAATACGTCTCGGCCAACAAGATATTCCCGAATAAAGATTGATGTCAGAAATGCCGTGTCAGTCTAGCAGTGCTGCTGCCTGCTTCTAATGGAACTGCCCTGACAGAGCCTTCGTTTTTCCCTAGCTAATCGATGTTACCGTGTATATCAAAATCGCGTTAAATGGCGAAATAATTATGAATGTAAAACGTAGTCTTTGAACGAAAGTTTCATACTTTATTGTATATTTGTGTACATCTAAGATAAAAAAAAACTCTTATAATTTCAAAAGATTGATCTACGCATGTTTGACAGCAGTTTCTGTACCTGTAAGGCTTGCAGGCATGATTTTGCAGATATCACAGGTTTTTTTTAATTTCATATACTTTATAAACAGTTACATCAGTTCACTCATCTACAATGTATTGATATTTTTCTGTGGAAGGCCGTAAGACGAAAAAACGTCTCTTATGGATTCCACATAGTGGAGAAATAAATGGAAGGTAAATTTGAAAAGAATTCCTGAAATATATTTCAAATTATTATTCGGAGCAAGTGGCAAGGGTTTCATTTTTCCAACAACACTTTTAACCCTTTCCTGTCACCTGACAGGAGCGGGAATTTCGTGGGTCCTGATTGGTGTTTTGCCAACAGAGACAGGGAGGGGGTCCTGCCCGTGGGTTTTTTTTTTTCTAAGACAAAGGGTGAGAAAGACGACCACTTTTGGGTTGGACACCGAGAAGGCAAGTTGTGGACGACTCCTCTGGAACGCAAGTGAGTCTACGTCGACAGAGAGAGCCTAGAGAACCAAGGGGACAGAGTCAAGAACTAATCAAGAGACTCGTTCCGGTAAAGTCTGAAGAGATACCTCGGTGCATATTGAACACCCAAGGCGCAGTATAGAATCCGATGTTAACGGATTGGAACGATGTTAACGGACATCCACAGTGATCGACCACGCAGATCAGGACCCCGTTTTTCTAACTACCGGAAGACCCCTTTTTCTTCTTTCTTCATCTTTCTATTAGTCATAGTATTAGGTTAAGGTTAGTTATAAGTAGTTTAGTTATAATAGGATCACGTGATCAAAATTTCTGTAAGAAACTGAACGAGAGCAGAGACCTGTTTGTAACTATATCTGTAAATTCGTCTCTGTGACGGGCATCGGTATCCTGTTAATTAATTAATAAACTGTTCGTATCTGGTATTTTGGTTGTCTTTGTCTTACACCAGCTAAACCTTCACATTATAATAATATATATTGTAACCGTCTAACGCAAGGTGAATATATTATGTCCATATATAGTCATATCTGTAGAAATTTCTGAGAAAAACGAATTTCTCAGAAGGAAACAATAGATGAATTTGAGTACTTAGATCGAACATCTTCGATAAGAATCAAATTGTCAGTCGGGGGGGACTCACCCCGCGATCTGGGCTCCGCTCCCGTTACAATTCGTAACGAGGAGGGGAGACCAATTAGAGAACGGGGCAGATCGACATCGTCCTATCGGAACGTTCGATCTGAGACTCAGAAAAACTTATAAAAATCGCGCAAAAATAGGATGTGACGTTCTTGGTTCGTAGTTCTTGGCCTTTGGTTCGCAGTGCTCCTCTCCAGGATTCTTGTCTTCCGAACATTCTCCCACGAGAACTTATCGGATATTTGGAGGACTTGTCTTCACCCTCTCGTGCCATCAAGACCGCTAAAGTCCACCTGGTAGATAGAAGACCTCGGTCCAAATAAGGTTGTGCAGCCCAGGGTCGACGTCTTCACGCCTCCATCGCCGGAACAAAAACTATCGTCAGAACAGTTGAACTTTTAGTGTTACGAACTTGTTGCTGAACTTTGGATAGGTGTTACGCCGTTTTAAGGATTTGTTGTAAGAAAAATTTTTTATATTTATTAAACGGTATACGATGGAGGACCTGTCTCAGTAAGTTTTTTTCACTCCCACACGACAGTGCTGACCGCTCGACTGTCGCGACACTTTTTCTCTAATCGGCAAACCTCGCATTAATATAAAGTTACAATCTCCAAAAAACTAAGTTCCGTAGATATTTTACCGTAATTTATAGAATCGTATATAGACGAATACAGTAGAACGTCGTTTATCCGAATCAATTGGGTTCGGATAACCGATTACGTACGAAAAAATATATTAACCATGTTGACATTTTTCTCCGTTGCGTGTCGCTTCGCGTTGAATTTTTGCCGATGTTAATCCTAACGTAAGCTTTTTAAAATAATAATCGTGGCTATTGTATCGTTAAAAATTATTTCTTTAGTTTTTCCAAACAAAATAAATATATTTGAAAAATATAAAAACGAAAATATACTTTAGAAGTTAATCTTGTATCAAAAACGTTCGATTCAGCACGACCAGAGTCGGTAGATTAACTGGTGTTTCGACTAATAGTTCAAACTTAGCTAGAGACAATATTTGCCGCTAGTCGGCGCCACTGTTAGCAGGAGATCGTTGTTCTTGCTAGGTATATACTGAAGTCAGTGATTTTGACCTATAATAATTGTTTTTTTAGCTCCATAAAAATGCCAACGTGCTTTGTGCCAGGATGCAAGGCAGGATATAAGTCATCGAACGAGAAGAGACATTTCTTCCGTGCTCCTAGCGATAAGATTGAGGAGTGGATGCGATGCATTCCACGAGACGACAAGATGCTAACAAATAAATGTTACGTTTGTGACGTACATTTTGCGAGTAGATTTATTTTAAAAACCTTCTCTCATGTTATAAATGGAGAGAAAGTAGAAATTCCACGAGATCGCTGGGCATTAACGTCGGATGCATATCCATCAAACTTCCCTAATTGTCCTAAGTACATTAGTAGGTCTGTACCTCAAAAACGATCAACGCGATGTCTCACAAGAAATGAAGAACCATCTAGGAAGGGATCACAAAAAGACAATACCAAAGGTAACTATTTATGGTTTTTATGTAATCTTAATCCTCAGTGAGTCATGTAATTTTTTGCCCTTGCCTGAGTTGCAGTGCGTCTCTCGGACCCTGTGTTTTAATATAAAATTAAATTTTATCTATCTATCTATTTTATCTATATTTAAGGAACATTTTATATTTAAAAATTAAGTAAAGATTGAGCTGGGTTTGTGAGATCCACTGTGATTCACTGAGGGTTATCTCTCTGTGGCCCATCTTTCCTTATAAATACTTTAAGATTAATTGTCTGATATTTTTTTTTATCAATCATTAGATTTGCATGATACACACTCCCAAGTAACAACTGTAGAAAAGGAAGTAGAAGAACCCTCCACATCTGAAGCAGCAACTACACAGCATCCTGAGCTGTTATATGTCAATAAAATCTCTGCTTTGCAGTCTGAATTGTTAAAAGTCAAAGAGGATTTATATCGGTGCAGAAAGCAAAAGATGATCTATAGGAAGAAACTGAAAACCCTTCAAACAGAAAATCTCAAGCTTCATCAAGAAAATACTGAACTTAAAATGAAACAGTTGTCAGCTGATAAACTTGATTCCTTACCACCAAGACAGAAACTTATAATAGAGCACATGCTGAAAGCATGCCATATAAAAAGCAAAAAGGGTATGAGATATGACATTAATTGGTTACTTGACTGTTTACTTTTAAAAATTAGGTCACCATCTCTCTATGAATTTTTGAGAAATAATGATTACTTGCCTTTACCCTGTCAGTCTACACTGCATCAATATATCAGAGGCATTAATGCCAAATTTGGATTTGATGAAGATCTTTTTGTTATTTTAAAGACAAAATTGGAGACAATTCCACAAACAGAACGCCAGGGAGTTTTAATTTTTGATGAAATCACACTTCAAAAACATATAGAACTTTCAAAAGCTACTGGTGAAATGATTGGACTTGTTGATTATGGTGACAATTCTGAATTGCCACAGAGTGAATTTACAGCAGGTGATCATGGCCTAGTGTTTATGTTCAGACCTCACTTTGCTAGTTGGGTACAATGTATTGGCACATTCTGTTCAAAAAGCTCTGTCTCAGGTTCTACTGTTGCAAAACTTATTTTGCAAGCAATTATTCATTTAGAACAGTGTGGTGCAATAGTCAATGCAATAGTTTGTGATGGTGCCAGCACAAACAAAGCAGCTTTAAAAGCTCTAGGAATTTGTGCAGACACAAATAATATACAATGCTCATTTACAAACCCTGCTGCAGATAGACAAGTACTGGCTATTATTGATGTACCACATATTTTAAAATGTATGCGAAACAATCTTTTGAAAAATACATACTTTCAGGTAAAACTAAGAAAATAAAGTGTTTTCACCTAATTTATAATATAAGCCATTGCATTATTCTGCATTTTTACTTTTAGTTTCCTGAAGGAAGGGTAGAATTACAGCATTTTAAAGCAGTTGTTGATGAAGATTCCAAATTACCAAAGGGATTAAAGGCATGTCCCAAAGTGACAGAAATACATGTTAATCCCAATAACTTCCAGAGAATGAGTGTATTGCTGGCAGCTCAAGTAACACTTTTTTTTACTTATATAATCTTGACTTGATAAGAATACTTTTATTTATCTCATATATTTATAGATATTTAGTAATACTTTTGCTGATGCTATGCTGTTTTATAAACAGCGTGAGGTTGCTATCCTAAAGAATGCAGATGTTACAATAAGTTTCATACGTCACATCAATGCTCTTTTTGATGCTTTAAATCGTAGATTGCCACAGGAAGGAATCAGACATGATTCAAATGATCTCAAGGTAATAGTAATGATTCACTAGCAAAAACTATAAATGTTTTAATTAACAACTTTTTAAAAATAGGTTATTGAAGAATCTCTAGAATGGTTAAATAGATGGGAAGCATTCAGATTACAGATTAGAAGCACTGATCAAAAGGGATTTTTGAGCCACCAGACAGCAGAAAATCTACGCTTGACGCTGACTAGTATCTTAGCACTCGTCAGACAATTGCTTCCAAACTCATATTATATCCTGACAGCTCACTTTAATCAGGACCCATTAGAGGTAAAATTGACTTAGTGTAATGATTATATAATCTTGTATTAAACCTTAACTTATGTTTTCTTTTCAATTAGCGTTTCTTTGGAATGATAAGACAAGGAAGTGGAAGCAATTCTCATCCCACAACAGTACAGTTCTTATACCTGTACAGACTGATGACTGTGTACAGTTTGGTTCGTCCTCCCAAACGAGCATCAGTTCAAACTGATCCAGGATCTATGCTTATTACTTTAAAAAATCTTCTTCATAGTCATAAAAAACCATTCAGAGAAGTTCAAGAACAATTGGAAGAACATTTAGAAAATTTGCTTTGTGATCCAAGTCTATACTATGGAGATCCTAGTGATAGTGAATTATTAGATCATGATTATTGTACACCAGAAACATTTAAGTTTATCCTACATTATTTAGGAGGTTATATTATTTATCGTCTACTGCCATCACTCGGTTGTGATGAATGCAAAAATATATTAACAGCAAAACCTGAGGATGCTGCACCAGAGAAGACATTTACATTCATCAAATCTCGAGGAGGTTTGTTATATCCAAGCTATAAGCTTTGCCAATTGATGTACTGGGCAGAAAGCAAAGTATGCGAAAAATTAACAAACCCAAACATGGATGTTTATTTTTCAATAATGGATAATATATTAAATCAGTGCTCTGTTACATTGATGATAGGATGTGACAATGCTGGTCACAAGTCCTACTTGACTTCCAGATTTTTGCACTTTTTTGTTACTTGTCGATTGCATTTTTTCACGCGAACGATTAATCAATCATTTATTTCATCAGTTGAAAGTAAAAACCATAGAAAAATTTCTCACTTAAAGTAAATTTTAATAACGCAAATAATAATAATAATAATTATTATTAATATGTATAATATAATTTGTTTGTATGTACAATAAATTTTTAACGTATAATAAATTCACATAATAGCACAATTTAATAATAATAATACTATTGTGTCAGTTTTGTTCCTTGTCATTTATTTAACTAAATATAAAATCAGCGTTTTTAAAACACTTAATAAAGCATTAAACACCTTCCATCGCTGAGAAATGTTTATTTAATAAAATACGTTCGAACTCATTTACACCTGAGGATAGTTTATTCCATGAGGCTGAAAATGTTAGTGTTTTATTAAATAAACATTTCTCAGCGATAGAAGGTGTTTAATGTTTTATTAAGTGTCATTTATTTATCCATAAACCTGGTTTTGGGTTTAAATAAAAGCTTTTTCATTCTTATAATAAAATGCATATAAAAATTATGAAATCGAACTCGAAGGTTATATATCTTTCAATAAAAAGAAAACATTCGACCTCACAGGGATTCGATCTAGCGGTCTTGTAGTGATTGCAGTGCCCCTGGTGGTAACATTTGTCTCTAGTTGATTCTAGCAACGAGCGAAGATAGGAAGTCGAAAGACCAGTTAATCTACCGACTCTGGCACGACACACAGTTCTCAGAATAACACCACACAAAAGTGCCATGCTGCCAGCTAAAACACATATACAAACCAAAAATATTGTAGTAGCCCAAGACATAGCCAAAGATTGCAGCGCCACAGCACTAGCGAAAATTTAAATTTGCCAACTGGAATTATTTCGGATAAGTGCAGCGTTGCCATTCCTAGTACATTTGTACTTTTCGGGTACATTTTGCCTTTTCGAGTACATTAAAAGTACACTTATATTTTTAGTACCTTTTGAGTACATTATAATATTTCAGTACCATTTATGGTACAAAATAATATTTTATGCCTTAACGAAAAAATGCGAAAAAAATGTTTTTATAGTCTCACTAGTGTTACTGCTTGCTAATTTGATTTACCCAAACATACACTTGTTTTATTCGTCGGTCGACATCAACAACATATACGGCCGATTGCAGAGACAGAGTTTACATTAAACGACGTTTACACATTGGCTCTTACTTACTTCGCTATTACTCCCCTGTTTTAGGAGTCGTTCGGCCAATCGGATTATTTCTTCGTGACGTCAGAAATGGTCGTCAGCTATATTCCGAAAGCTTAAGGCCGTCAAAATCATTGTTCGGCAATTAATGACAATCCTTTTCTATTTCGTTATTTAATTTCGTTGCCAATACGATTTAAAATATGAACAAATCCATATTTAGAAAATTTATACCGAATTCGAAATTCGTCTTCGGAATAGATTTTTAAGGAATTATTTCGACATCTTATTACTGTCGAAATGAATAATTTTAAATATTTTATTATTAATATTACATTTTTATATCTATAAACAGATTTCTGTAATTATTAAAATTGTCTCGTTTGTTTAACAGTACAACGACCCCGAAATGCATTAACGTTTTATAACCGACACGATACTCAAATTGTAAATAAATGCATCTGATTTAATTGTAGTTTTAAGTCTTCACCCATTTGAATATCGAAATTGGAACATTTAAAACAAATTTAAAGTATTTCATTTTGTTGTTTTTGTTCCGAGCAGTTAATTAATTAATGAGTAATTTTGTCGATTCGTACCGTTTACAACATTTATCAAAGAAACGATGTCTGTTTTTATCTAAACTTTTCCACAAACAAAGCTACCACTCGA
>NW_019384454.1:41358-55484 GCF_000671375.1 Centruroides sculpturatus
AAATCAATGATTTTAAACTTTTGTCATCAATAATATCAAAATAGCCGTTAAGTCAGAGTCGAATTATTACACAAAATAGTTTTGAAATTGTACAGTACAAATAATATAAATACTTTTATATTATTTTCTACCACTATAATTTAATTCTTAATTATGAACTTCAATTTTAGTAATATTGGTAAAAGAAATAACTTTTTTAATTTGAATCTGTCTGCGCATATTTAATTTATATATATATATTTTATCCTTTACTATAATATTTTAAAAAAATCAACATTTACTGCTATATTTAATAAAAAAAACTATGGAAACTATTTTCATAAAATCTTTTTATGAAATATTTAATTTTAAAGTATTCATATTTAACAAAGTATTCATGAATATGAATTTGAAATAAGCACAAAAATTGAGTATGATGGTATGTTAATATCAAAAGTAACCAACCATAGAAATAGTACATTTTGAAGGAAAATAGTACATTTTTTGAAGGAGCTTCAGTACGTTTTGAAATTCCATTGTGGCAACGCTGGATTACTGACGTTTCGGATAAATGACGCTCTACTGTACTTTTTTGTCATAATAAGTGCAAATCCAATGATCATTGCTATGTAGAATTTGTATATGATCGATATCAGATCTCACAAGAAAAATAATTGCAGGATTTTCGATATAATTTGGTGGTAACATCAAATAATACGTACAATTTTGTAGAATATGGGCAAAACAAGTCATGTAGGCTACACATCTAGTTTTTCAGTTCGTATAATAGTTGTTTTATCACTAATAGACATCTTGGTAAATAAGTGATCTATAATTTAATAAAACTAGAATAATGAAATCAAATTTTTTCAAAATTAGAATAGGACTATGTATCCAGTGCCGGCCCGAGGAAAGTTTTAGGATGGAGCGAGATCCTATTATGGCGCCCGGGGTGTACCACGAACTCGATCCATGCGCATCTCAACAGATAAGGCCATTCACATACTGGTCACACGCTTGCAATTAAAATATCGAAAAGTGAAAAAAATATTTTTTCCTTTAATTTTCTTTACTACTGAGGCGTCCGCTAGGACTTAGCGCCTGGAGCGGCTGCTCCGTTCGCCCTATGGTAGGACCGGCTGGTCCGTTCGCTCTATGGTAGGACCGGCTCTGTATGTATCCAATAAAGGAGAAGCATTCAACATTGAAGTAGAAGCATGTTTCTACTTGAACGATTCTAATTTCAAATATTCCAGAGTTAGAAGTGGGTAGTTCCGGTCGGAACCGTTTCGGACTCAAAACTACATCGAGCGTCCAGACAATTCCAGTTCCGGAACTACCAACACATTTTGTACTTTTATGAATACAGTTTTTAACGGAACGGTGAACTCTTTATCTGGATTTGAACATAAAACTAATTGACAATGTTCCACGACTTTTAAGGAATAACGAACTAGTTTTGGGTATTTTAAATTTATAAAGATATTTTAATAATTTATACTTCTATTAGAGTTCAGTTAATGAGTAAATCGGTAGCTGTTACGTAGTAGCAACATGGATCTGCTGAACGATGAGTGACGTTGCATTGGAACAAAAAGCCTCATTGGTCAGTTTTAGGTAGCGTAAATGATACCAAATGTGACATCAAAACACCAAATGTGTTCCGAAAGACGGCATTCAGCAGAAAAATACTCAACAACTCCGGAAGTGTTGAGTCTGTTGAAAGCAACCAATTTCTCACTCGGATCAGTTCTAATAGTTCCAGTTCCTACTGGAACTGGATCTGGATCTCTATAAAGATCTATAGCTTTTATGCCGCTAGGTGATGCTGCAGAAAAGCTAGATTTAGCAGATTTTTAGTTTACGGAACGAATATCGAAACACCTCCTGACCACCTTCGCTCGTCAAGTGTAGTGGATTTTCCGCAAAATTTGCAAATTTTTGATTAAATTGCAGGGCTGTGGAGTCGGAGTCATAAATAACTCCTGTGTTAAACCATCTGACTCCGATTCCGACCACTCTGACCACAGAAATTATTAGGCTTCAAACAGGGTGAACAAAATCGTGCCCCCCACACATAGTCTAACATCCACACATATAGAAAAAAACCTCGAATCTTTTGCAGATCTCGAAATTTCAAGGTGTCCCGAGTCCAAAAATGTAAAAATTTGGGAGGGGTCATTTTTTTTGACCGAGCGCTACACTTTTCCTCTGTCATATATAACAGCCGGAAAAGTAAAAATTATCGAATACATATGTATATATTACTTAGAGAAGTGTTTTAACTTACGAATAAGAAGTTTCTACGCTCTATCTTTATTAGAACTCTGTACTCTGTTTATTGAATCTTTTATTCTGAGGTCACGTGATGACATCAGAATTTCCGGGTCTTTTCGGTAACAAGTCCGCCCCTGGTCGGAGACGGAGTCGGAGTCGGTAGATTTTTACGCGACTCCACATCCCTGTTAAATTGTCTAGTGGAGAAGAAAAATTGTTTAAATTTCAGTTGGCAGATGGCGCTAGTAACTGAAAAAGAATAGAAGCATGGAAGATGATAGTGGATCGAGGAAGGTATATATATTCTTATAAGAATGTTTATGTTTTAATTAATGGCAACATGCCGTTGTAATAACTGAGAGAAGGGAAAGATAGAAACGAAAAGGTACAGAGTAGTTATTGACAATTAGCCTTGGTGATTTCTTCTATGTATATTCGTGTCTTCATTTCTTTATGATGTGAAAGTATAGCTTCTTTTGCAACAAGCGTGATAATTTCAGCTCGACTTTAATATCTGCTAAAGTGGAAATGCAAAAGAATTTGAATGTATAAAACAATTTTTAAAAACACTTTTACATCATTAAAATGCATTTTAAACACGTCCATTCAATCCATTACTCACAAATGTTACTGATTAAAATTATATTTTTGTTAATTTTTCGGAATTGGGGATGATCGACATTGAGCCACACTCACCATATACATTACTACAATGCATTTATGCATATACACAAAGAGAAATACATGACAAGGTGTACAGATGGTGTTAAAATCTAATGGAGTATTCATTTGTATGAAAAATGTTGAGCAAAAGATTTTTTCCCTTGTCTCATACTTTATCTTCAAAGGGTAAAATATGAGACATTTTGGGAGGTGAAAAATGAGCCATCCATTATATCACCATAAGGACTTGCCTATGCCAACAAGGAAGTTAATAATTAAGTATTACAAGTTAAATGCAAGACATTTTTGTATAAAACATTGCTCCATGATATTTAAAAGTAAGTAGATAAGATTAAACAGTCATCAGTTTTGAAAAGTGTCTCATATTTACCCACAGTGACCCTACATTTTAGTTTTTCTCTGATAATTGTTTGGCATTGTTTATTATTTCATTCAAAACTCACACCTATAAGAACAAAAAAATATTTTTAATATGATACAGCTCAACTAAAGTAAAAAAGTTTCATGGAAATTAATGACTGGTGAATAAAATCTGGTGTCTCATTTTTTATCTCATTTTGAAATGCACAAAACTCAGACAAAAGATGATATATGCAATAAAAACAACTAGCAGCTGAAAGCTGTGTTTATACGCTACACATCTTTTGCAGACATATACAGAACTAAAGTTAGTTGAACTGACAGAAAAGTTTTTTCACCTATTTTTGTAGTGTTTCTTAAAAAGTAAAAAGGTTTGATGAAATCATAGTCATTTTCATTTAGAAAAGTTATATGTTAAAAAGCACTAAATAAACCTAATATTGTATTAGTACAGGACAGATCAGACATAAATTAAGTCAAATTTCACAACTCTCATATTTTCCCATTTTTCAGACTGTGTCATATTTACTCACATTGACCCTATGTTTAAGTTTCAACTGAAATGAACATATTTGAAAATTTTAAAATATTTTTGTCAAAAATTCTGAATGTATTAAAAGTGCAAGTGAAACAATATATATGATCATATTTCAAATATTTGAATAATGCAGTTGATTTCAAAAATTGTGTATAAATATCTTATCAAATATTAAACAACACAAAACAATGTTAAAAATTTATTATTATTATTATTATGTATATAAAATTTCAAAATAATAATACAAATTTAAGTTAAGAAATTAAAACATTATAAGTCTGTTATACAGTGTATATATATGATAACTGATATATAATGAATTAACATGCTGTATAATTTTTAAAACAGTTTATTACTACAATAATAATTTTAATTTACAAAACTTTAAAGAAAAACAATTCTATAACTTTGTAAAAGTATTAAATTGAATGCATTATTTAAAATACTTACTTTCTATATTATCAGTCTCATTATTTCATTTCTTTTTGATTTTCCTGAAATTGAATCATCATTCATAATTTGATAAGATTTATTTTTATCATCATCATCAATATCATAATCACAGATGCTTCCATCTGTATTCAATACTAGCAGACCCCACCACGCATTGTTGTGGCTCAAAATGTATATATTATAAATGTATAACACTTTCCCTGTGGGGGGAATTTTTTGAAATATCCCTTCTTAGTGTACATTCTCTTGACGTACCCTATTAAAACGCAATCAAAAACGCAAAAGACCACATCTAAAATAGTATAAATAGAAGCAGAGTTCTTTACGGTAAGCCTTAATCCTGTAAATTTCTCAACTTAAATTTGTATTATTATTAATTATCCCCCTAGTGGGGGGAATTTCGACACGTATATTATATAAAAACACGTGCCTATTTGAATGCAGCGTTGTGTCAAAATTTCAAAGGAATCGGTAGGAACAAATGAACATTACATTTTTATTTATTTATATAGATAGATAGATGATCTGCTTTAGTTCATTTTCACAGAAAAGCATAATGCCTCACAGAAAAGCAAACTTAGGGCGTTGTACTCATAGCGCCATCTGTTGGACATAAAAGCCTTAACCTAGATGATATCTTTTAATTTATATGAATGTTTACCGGAATAATATACAGCCTATGTCCACCCTGAAGTTCCATTCTAAATATTGGTGAAAGAATTTTTGAAATCGGATGAGTAGTTTCGGAGATTACCCGCTACATCCAAATGTACTTACAAACATTACCTCTTTATAATATTAGTATAGATTAAATTACGCAAACAACAACATGCAATAATAACATTAGGGACTAAGTCAATGCATGTTTTTGTCTATATATTTAAGTCTGTGAAATTTTGCTGTTAAAATACCAAATGCTTGTTCAATAACTACATGCATTGAGCTGTGTACATAACTGTAATGTTTTTCTTGTGGAGATAAATCACCATTGTCTCTAAAAGATGTCAATAAACTGTACATGGATAAGCAGAATCACCAAGTAAATGGTAATCTGAGGGTACAAAGTTAGGATCATTTGCTAATCTTTGTCCAAGAGGACTGATGAGAAATACACGAGCATCGTGTGTAGAACCTGTTTGATCTGCAAATACATCCAAAAATACTTTCTTTAAATTGCAGACTGCTTGGGGAAAAATTGATGAATCACCTTTGCAATTGACAAAAGCATTCCTACGATTCATTGGAGATTTACAGTGTATATATGTACCATCAATGGTACCTAAAACTCCTGGAAAGTGTCTTTTTGATTCAAAATCATTTGCAATTGACTTGTATTGATATAATTCTGGCCAATGTATGAAAGCATGCTGATGTGATGCAATTGCCTTAATAGCAGAAATTATATAATGAGCAGTACTTTTCCATACCCCAAATCTGTCTGCAATTTGTCTGAAAATATAACATTAATTCTCTATATTAAAATCAAAATGATTTAGAAATTAAATTAATTACTTATTATTGCAACAATTGTTGCAATAATAATTTTCACTTCGTCTGCCATTTTGCCTAGTTGTCTAACAAAGAATAGTCATTCAATGATGCTCAAAACATTCAAGCCACTCAGAATTCTAACTTAGGTGTTCTGTGTTACTGAACACAGCCCAGTACAATAAGTCCTACTAATATGCTATGTCCTAGTAGACATTTATGTAATAAATCATATAATAAGGATACAAAGGCATATGAATTCAAACTATTCTAATTTTACATAAATAAACAAATCTTCCATCAGGAAGTTCTTATCATCATCCTGATAGAAATCATTTTTTACAGTTTTGAAAGTATCAAAAATATCATTTATTTGAAATTACCTCTGGATAAAATGCTTTGATGTCTTTAGGAGTACAGTAAAGAAGTCTACGGATATTGTACTATACTTGTATCAACCATCCAATGGTAACAGTTGTAGAAATTAATGATTTTAACAAATTTTAATATCTATAAAAAAAAATTGTTATTTCATTTGGCTTTCAAAAATTCATTATGTAAAAATTAAATTACATTAAATAAAGATATTTTGAAATGTTTAAAAAAATGTTTTTAATATTTAAAAATTCATTAAAAAGTGAAATTTATAATATGGAAATTTGATTGTATTTGAAAATTATTATGTTGATTTATGTGAGAATCCAGACTTTAACAAAAATCTTTTTTTGATTTCATCATATCTATTTTGACAACTAATGTTATTGATTACCCTTTTACTATCTGAGAACTTCTCAGTTTGCATGTTCTTGGTGGTGAAAGCAATGCTTTCCCGTGATCCTTTGACCTCCAGCCATGCACTACCATTTTAATATCAGAACTGATGGCCAAATGGGGGCAGTCGCTGCCTGTTCCTCCAATGGTTACAGTCTTCACCTGGTTCTATAATGGCAGTCACCACCCATTCCTCCCCAACACAACAAGCTGTTGCCTGTTCCTCAACCAACATAGAACTTTGTGCCTCTGAATACAGATTACCATCCTCTCCGAATATGGAATAGCCTCAAACCCAATGGTAGTGTGTCACTGCTTCTTGAACATTCCCAACATGCTGACCTTCTCTAGTGGTAAATCAAGTAATGGATAGTCCAACCCATCACCTTCACCTGTTTTTTTTTAAACGATCTGACCAAAACCCCAGGTATTTACACCAATGCATGATTTATTGTAAACTCTCTCTCATGACCACTTACGTTATATAGATCCAGATTATTAATATCTTAGGAATATTAAGGATTATTTAATATCTTAGGAAGTTTGTATCATGTACTCATTTTCTTTGAAAATAAACTGTTATTAGATGTTAACCTGGCATCTGAATGCATCACTTCCGACATGCCATCTCTCCAATTTCCTCCACATTACTCACTGTCTCTCAGATTTCCTCCATCCCGAACTCGAATGCCTGTGCAAGCAACCTCTTGTGTGACCTCACAACAAAAACACTGAGATTAAACCAAAAACAACCCTAGTTGCTGTGTGATGTCTTCTATCCTGACATAGTCATCGCTGAAGTGATGTCAACCTTTCAGTCAAGTGGTGCAGAAGCATAGGGGTGCTTTGCACATTATCACATTTACAAATTCTTATTTTCTTGCTTTATGATGCCATTAAATGGCTTTATATAAAAGTGCTTGACTATTGAATATTTTTACCTGTATATACAGTGATACCTCAGTTTTCGTCGATAATCTGTCCGAAAACAATCGGCAAAATCCAAAACCGACAAACACCGAGGCAATTATTTCCATATGAATCAATGTAAATCCGATTAATTTGTTCTAGACACTCCAAAATATATACCAAAAACACATTTTATAGAGAAAATAAATATTGTGTTTAATACTAAAATTAATAAGAAATTAATATAAAATGAATATAAAAAACTATTGTAGAGAATAAATAAACATTTAAAATAGCATGTAACATGACATTCAAAGCACTATGGCTCTGAAAACTTTCTTTGATCCCATGATGGAGCTAAAAGGAAAGAAAAGCAATGGAATTGTTTGGCTAGACGCACAGGGTAATGCTCACACAATGAGAAATGCCACCACACTGAGCAGGAAAAAACCTGGGTTGTCCTATGTTTTCGCAAAATTAGCAGGAGGTCACGTGAACACAGTGACAAAATTCGGGGCACACTGACGAAATCTGAAGCAACTGATGAAAACCGAGACAAATTTTTTGCAGAAAAAATCAATGAAAACTGAGTTATTACTGTAATCACAATTTGGTACTAGAGGTAGCAGGAGTTGTGGGTTCGAGTCCCGCTCCGGGCCGATTTTTTCTCCCAGCGGTTCCAAATTATTTAAATTAATTAAAATTATTTGTAATCACAATGCAAACAAGTTTTGAAAAAACAAATAAAATTAATATAAACAATTTTTTAAATATTTTGTAGTTTTAGTTTTTATTAAGTAAATGATAGAAAATATTGAATCATTATTTTGCTCAATAAAAAATACTATAAAAGTTGTGTTAAAGTATTCAAATATTTTAATATTTCTCATTATGACTTATTTAATCATTAATTAAATAATCTAATTTAAAATCAACTATTTTTATTTCATTCTAGTTTTCATTATTTGGAAGGAATTTGGCAGAAATACCATGCTTTAAACGGTGTTTCACAACTGGAATTTTAAGTGGANATGTGGCAGTCTTTGAAGCATATCAACTGTGCAAAAAGGGGGCTAAATGTACTCAATGTTAACAGTAAATGCTGTTTTATTATGTCGATATTCCACACTAAAAAATGTGAGGGTCAGGGAATTTGGACAAAGTTGGTCAGGGAAAATCAGGGAAAGTCAGGGAATTCAAAACAAAAATTTGAGTAGGAACCCTGTAAATAAATGTGTAAATGAAATATTTGTTATAGTCTTTAGTCTGTTCACTGCATTGAGAAGGTACTTCCAAGTTGCTGATAAACAAATGGCATCCTTATGGTTTATGCACAGATTCTTGACACTGTGCTTATATATTTTTCAAGCATTTTACCTGCTTGCTGATTCCCTATTGTTTTTAAAAACTTAGCTTTGTTAAAGTTTGGTGTATTTTCTGGTACAGTGGCTATTATAGCTAGGGCAGTTGTGGTTTTGCCTTTACGTACATCATATTGATGCTCTTTAAGTCTTGTAAGGGAGGTTTCTGGAAGTGTATCCTATGTATTTGCTTGTTTTGTTTTTCAGACCTAGATTGACTGGTATCTTGTCCCCAGGGGTCGTGTCTGGATCTATTGGATCTGCTGCTCAATCTGATGTTTTTCTATAGGTTTTATCTAATAATTTATTATATGTTACAGGAGCGATTATGGATGGAGGGTGTTTTGGTTTCCTGTGAGATCTGGGTATGTGTTAATTAAATAATCAACCATGATATGGATGTACCCGTGTGTAGCTGTGATGCTTTTGATTCTGTTCAACTCTTTAATGGTGTCCCTTATGTCTGTAGTGTGGGTATATGTTCTTTTGATAAGGGCCTTAAATGCTGCCATTTGATATTTGGGTGGATCATTTGAACTAGGTATTCAGCTAGATATGTATAATGGGTGCTATGTAGGTTTAAGATAAATACTCGTATGGATTTCGCCATTCACTAGGGTGATGTTTAAATCGAGGAAATGTGCCGTCACATTACTGAACTGATCTAAGGTTATTGTCAACACATATGGATTGTTGTTGATGGTGTTGACAAACTGCTGTATGTTTGGTTTTTTGTTCCATATGATTATTACATCGTCAATGTAATGTTTATATAGTAAAATGTTATTTTGGATTTTAGGAATGAGGGTACTTTCCATACTTCTTAGCACTAGCTCACAAAATAATCCTGCCATAGAACTACCCATTGGGACACTTCATTTTTGCAGGTATAGTTCGCCCTCAAATTGAAAAAAAGATGTGTAGCATATTAATTGCGCCATCTCTTTCAAAGTTGGGATATGGATGACCTGGATGCTTTGTTCTTCTATGCTTCTACTTACAAGGGGATCTTATAGTCTTGGAAATTCATAGTAGTATACATCAAGGGTGTCCACCCATAAGAATTGTAAAGTGCACTAGCCAGAAGATTCCGAGAAAAAGGGCTCTAAAGTTTTAATCGCAGCTCATATACTGGTCGATTTTACACTATGGCAGTGCAGCGAAATGGCTGATTCTGTAGCAAACTTGCAACGTGGGTGATCTAGGTTTGATCCTAACCTTGGCTAATTTTTTTTTTTGTTTTAAAAATTATAACAACTTTTAAATAAAGTTAATGACCTAAAAATATTATCAATTAAATTATAAATAATTTTATTTTATTTATGAAATGTCTATTACAGCTAATTAAAATGTGAATTAAAGATATTTTATTTTTAAAAAGTAGAATAATTTCAAATGCATTTTTAATGGAGGTAAATTAAAACTTTAATTACTATTGTCATTAAAAAGTTATTACAGTACAAATTTTAAGATATTATAAGCTGTGGAGAGGTTAAAAATATTTGTTGTAAATTTGAGGAACCGGTTTCTAGGTGGATGAGTAGAGTATAGCTGTTATCCTATTGTACATAGGCAGATGGTCATTTCATAAATAAAATTATTTATGATTTAATTGATAATATTTTTAGGTCATTAACTTTATTTAAAAGTTGTTATAATTTTTAAAACAATTAAAAAAAAAAAAGTTAGCTAAAGCTAGGATCAAACATAGATTACCCGCATTGTAAGTGCGGGCAATCTATAGACTAAGCCATTTCGCTGTGCTACCATAGTGTAAAATCGACCAGTATATGAGCTGCGCTTAAAACTTTAGAGCCCTTTTTCTCAGAATCTTCTGGCTAGTGCGCTTTTCAATTCTTATGGGTGGACACCCTTGAGGTATACTACTAACCTGCGAAGTCTCATCCCGAACTGAATTTCCGAGACCATAAGATCCCCTTGTGAGACAAAATTTTTGCAAAATAAAAGTTTGTTAACCAATTTGGTTGTTAACCAGGGCGTTCATTAACCGGGGTTCCACTGTACTAAATCCACTATACAATCACAACCCTACAGAGCACACCATCAGAAAATCAACTCGTAGATTATTAGTCTGCTCTTTGGTCCAATACGATAACACAGAAATGAAGCTAGCTGGATCAGGGAGGAAGAAGAAAACATGCACAAGACACCAGTCATGCCCTGTGTCATAATAAATATACATGACATCCAATATCAGTACAGAGAACACACGAAAGACAACTAGTGTAGACAACATTTGCAATTTCTGGTATAAAAAAAATTTATATATATGTTCAGGATCTAGCCAAATAGTTTACACACATACTGAATCCACATGATATACAGTAATACCTCGACTTACGCTACCCCGACTTACGCAATTTTCAAATCTCGTCGATTCGTCTTTTGTTTGAGTGCCATGCAACTCGTGATTACTCACTCCCCCCACACTATTGTTTGGCTTACATGTTCGGACGTGTCGCACGGAATCGACACATAGCTACAATTTATTTTGTGTTATTTATTTCTGTGTTTGTTATATCTATGGAGACTTGAGAGACTCTATGTGATGATTTCTTGTAACCGTGAATGAATCAAAAGACGAGATAAGATTAACGAGAACTTTATTAGCTTACATACATCTGACTTGGATTTTACACAAATTGCGAAATTATACCCTGACTTACGCGGTTATTGCTCGGTCCCACCTATTGCGTAAGTTTGGGGTATTACTGTATTAAAATTTCTTACACAGGACATCATATATATGAAACTCAAAAACACCACTACTTAAAACTCTAGGCAATACAGACTAATCATTGGCCTTTCTACACTCTAAAACATACTCACTTCACACATCACAAACAAAATCACATAGAACATCACAGCATTCTCATGGAGCAATAAGATGGCTGTCATAAGAACCCATGGGATGCAAAGAACAGTTACTCATGAATTCAGTCATTCTATGACTAACACACAAACAACACAGAAACCTATATGTAGCATACATAGATTATTGGAATATATTTGACATAGACAATATCTACACTCTTGGTTATTACATACACTACACCTATACAAAATACACCCAATTCTATTTTTACATGACAGATATATTCCCAAGGAATACATGTAAATATAGACAATCAATCAATTTATTTATTCGTACCAAATGAGTTGTACATGCTCTGGTCCTGCTGTAAGCATTACCAGGGAGGAAGAACATCAAAATTAGCAGTAGTATACCAAATAAATACATTGAAACTAAAAGACATTATACATAAGATTTTTGTTGGAACAAAAATTTACAATTGAGAGGGCAATCATCTGTGTCCTGCATGACAAAACTTAGCACATTCTGTGAACCCTATACTTTAAAGAGACAGACCAACACAATCAATGTTCGTGTGACAATCAAGCACGTGTGATGGGGATAACAAGAAAAGCTATACAGGAAAAGGTGCATGACACACTTAGTGCATGTAGATAACCGGACGGAACAAGCCATGGAAATTACGCATCAGTTCATCACGTGTTGTTAACAACATGTAAATATAGACACTAAGAGATTAACAAATATAGACACTGTAAGAGATTTTCTACAGAAAACAAGAAACATCACAATTACACAAAGCAGTAACCCTTGCAGACAAAAGCAATACACCATTACACTTGTTGATAACTCAATACACAAAATGTACAGATGCCATCAGACAATCTTGGGCTTGGAAGGAGCTCAATGATTTCAGCCAGAATTATATTGACTGAACTGTGTCAAATTGCTGACTGAACAGAATATATTGGACCCTCACTCCCTCCCTGATTTCATCCTCACAAATTGCCAAACCCTTTGACTGACTCAGACCAAATTTTGCATAGTTACTCTGCCATTCTGTAGGAAACATACACTGTCTTATAATGAGGACAACTTAACCCTCTCCCTGAGTTTTGGGGCAACACTGGACATTCTTTGCTACTATAACAATACAAAGTCTGTTCAAAAAGTATCGGACTTTTATTTTTTCCGTGTAAACCAATGATGCGCAGGAGGCCTCTTTCGGTGGAGTTGTGAAGGCGACAGTCATGCACAGCCCTGAATTTTTTCCCGCCTGCAGGAAGCGTCAGTCGTTGGCAGTCGACCTATGAGTGAGGACATGTAGTGAGCTCTCGTCGGATTCCATAAGTTGGAAAACGACTGAACAACGTGAACAGCGATATTACATCAAATTTTGCCAAAAACCTTTGCGCTACCCAAGCGTAAACCACTCACAAGATTCAGCAGGCTTTCGGGATGATTCTCAAGGCCAAAATAAGCGCGGCAGGTCCGCAGCAATATCAAGGTCATGTTGACAGTTTTTTCGACTCTCATGGGGTGGTGTATCGTGAGTACACACCACAAGGCCAAACCATTGCAAAGGAGTACTACAAGGAGGTCCTTTGTCGTCTTTCCAATGCTGTGCAACGCAAACGACCGGATCTGTGGTAGATCAAAACTTGGCAGCTCTATCATGATAACGCATCCACCCATTCTGCGCATCTGATTCGGCTTTCATCACCAAACACAACACTCCTGTGGTTCGTCATGCTCGTACTCTCCCCACATGACTCCGTGTGACTTTTGGCTATTTCCCAAGCTGAAAATGCCGCTAAAAGCTCGATTTTAGTCGAGAGAAGATATCGTGTGGAATGCGACGGACTGGCTGATGGCCATTCCAAAAGATATGTTCCAGCAGTGTTTCCAGCAATGGCAGGAATGCTGGGAGAAGTGTATACACTACTACTAAGGAGACTACTTCTTTAATTCGAATGTTTTTGAAAAAACGTAACGTGCTATTTTTCGAAAAAATTCCAAAAACGGAAGGAATCCACTTGTTATTTCAAATGTAATTTTCTACCAATGGGGAATCATTGTGTGCATTACGTCATAAAACTTGTCTTATAAACTATATTATGATTTATCGTCAATTAAAAATTGCCATGCTGCAGAGAGATTTATTTCTTCTTTGAAATTAATGCATGCGGATTTACGATCGGCTTTAAATATTTCCAGTGCCTCCAAAGTTCTTAGTTGTTCCGTGTGTTGGGTGGTGCGAATAACATGCGCTTCATCGAAGAAAGGTGTGATGTCCGAGTTTGTCGCATACGTAGATAGGGCCGTCGTACACTTATTATGTTCGATGTCTGATTTATGTTCTTTTAATCTTGTGGCCAATGAACGCTTGGTGGATCCGATATACACTAAAGGTCTATCCCATCTGTTATCTTTTAATGGAATACTGTATATCCCTGGCAGCCTATTTGGG
>NW_019384454.1:60124-76067 GCF_000671375.1 Centruroides sculpturatus
TTAAAAAAATAACTGTAGTAAGAAAAACAAATGAAAAATGCGAACTAATGTAACGTCGTATGGTGAGTTTTTGTTCGTATCGTGGAGCAAAAATATGTTCGAATTTCATGTCGTATCCTGAAAATTTCGTATGCTGGGGCGTTCGTAACCTGAGGTACCACTGTACTTTTATAATTTGATGTTTTCATTTGAGTTAGATTATCTATTATCTTATATTTTGAATTTCATTATAAATATAATATTGAAGACATAAAATAAATTCTATAATACTTATTATTTACATTAGTGTTAATTTTATTTGTAGGTCGTCCAAAACGTTCAGCAGATTTAGGAGTGTTAACATTTACTGTTGTTACTTTAGGATATTGGTAATTATGATTTTAATTAGATGATAATTCATTATTAACTAAAATTGAACATTTTTAATGAGACAAATATGTTGTTTCTTGCTCATTAAAAATTTCTGGGGTTCTCCTGTTCTGATTCAATCCCATATCTTAACAGTAGCATGCTGATGCTTTAAAGCCTTAATTGTTTCAGCTATCCAGCTGACAAAATTTTACTCCAGTAGGAATGTAACTTAAGCAGGGATATTTAAAACAGAAAATACTTTAAACCACTGAAGAGCTTTGTTTATCAAAGTAGAGACACAGTATAACAGATTTTCTTTAATTACGGTGAATAATGTTTTAGCTCTTACACTACTAGTTATAAAGAAAATGATTGAAATCTTAATATTCCAAGTAATTTATAACTGTTTTGATAAATTATTTTTACCATTAATGTTTCAAATTATTTTAACAAACAATTAATTAATGTTAAAATTTAGATTAGAAACTTAGAAATATGGATTTAAGTGCAGTAAGACCTCGCTTAATGCTGATTCGATATAATGCGGTCTGCTTGAAGCCTAAAAAAACTCAAAATTTATGCTGATTTAAATTATCACGGCATTTCATTGATTCATATATAATATGATTATTTGCAAACACAAACCAATCAGCAAAAGGTGGCAAAAAGAGATGTACTTTCTTTAAATCTATGTTTGTTTCGTGCAGTTTTGGAAAAAATATAACATCATGGATACCATAGGAAATATTGACTTTGCTTGGCAAGAATTAACTGATAAATGTGCAAACAAAGTGTGGAAGAAGTTATGGTTGAAGGTATCCAAGAATTCTCAATGAGAAGAGCCTATCACTGTATCATTAGGTTGACCAAATTCAACCTAATTGATATAGCAGGACTAGGATATATAGACGAGCAGGATATTGAGGAGTTACTGCAGGTTTCTGGTGACAGCCTTACCAACGATGACCTTCGAGAACTGGCAGAACATGGAATTCATGTGGAACTGGAAAATAGAGATTCTGAAAATGAAGAACCCAACAAATTTCTCTATAGATTTCCTTAGGAAAAGTTTGGTAAGATAATCGAAATTGTTGATCAAATTGTAGCAAATGATCTAGATTTTGAAAGGAGTGCAAAAGCAAAATGAAGCGTTTTGGATGCGATCTTCTGCTATCAGCATTTGCTTAAGGAAAGAAAAAAGTGACAAATGAAACTTCACAATTTTATTGCAAAAGAACAAGAATTTCAGAAAAGTCAGGACCGTCATCACAAAAAATGAACTTTACATTTCTCTGTGCATATGTTTGTGTTATTTAACACATATTATTATACAAATTAATATAAAAATAACTTAAAATTAAAGTAAAATTTGTTTGTTTGGTCGCATGTTTCCCTATCTCTATTTACTATGGGTTAAAATGAACTCATTTAATGCTGTTTTGCTTAGCGCTTTGTTGTCTAGGAATGCATTCCCCGCGTTAAGTGATGTCTTACTGTATTTGAGAAATTAGATGAAAAATAGAAAGATGTTTTTTGAGATAATATTAATGCTAATTAAAAAAATTAAGTTTTATTCTGAACTCCTTTTTCAAAANTATATTGATTTATTTATATATTTAGTAATGTTTACCTATGTTAATCAAAGTGTATGAATTGGGAGAAAAATAATAGTTTCTAAAACAAAACTAAAATTTTCACAAATTAAGGATAACCAACTATTTATTGTGTTAACAATTTTTACAACTAACAAATTTTCAAATTTAATAATTAATTTATACATTGTATATACTGACAGAATTTTGGTTTACAGATTTTCTAAATTTAAAAAGTAAGAAAAGTTTGATTTAACTGTTTGGTTAAAAATAAAAAGAAAAAACTTTGGTTTATCAATTTTAAAACTTTACATATTTAATATTCTGATCATGGTCCCCACATGATAGTGACTAACTGGACCCTAGTCAGGGGATCCAGTATGAAGATGGCCAGCTTGTATTTTTTTCTTTGCTTGGATTTTCGTGTGGAATATTGAGTTCAATTTAATTGGAGTATTTAATTCTTGACATATATTAAGTTAATAATAGTCGCTTAAAATATTAATTAAACTAACAATCATAAAAGTATAAAAATTACCTTTCTGAGTAACAAGGAAAGCTGAAAAAATTTTTATCAGAATTTTTCTGTTTACAATTGAAGAGCTTATTTTCAAACTGACATATCTCCATTTTTTTTTTTCTTTTTACTTCATGGCACCAATATATTAATAATAGGCTTCTCTATAGTGCTACAATATTTTTTTATCCTAAATGGGTGTTTCTTCTGTTGAAAAAATATATCAAAAAATTGGTTTTCTTTTCAAATATTCCTGATCTGGGGGCCCAGCTGTAGGATGTGGACCCCCATTCTTCTTTTCATTTGTTTAATCATTTTGGAATATAATTCATGAAATAGATGTTAGTGTGATCCAAAATGATTAATGATATTAAATAAAACAATTTTTTAAAATATTTCTAATAATATAAAGTCTTTTAAAGGTAAAACCACATTGCACATATACATTACATAATCATACGAAACTCAAAACTGCTAAAATAATCATGATCTTTGTTCTGATTAAGTCATGTTTTGAAGGATTTTATTCATCTGTAGCTAGTTAATATTTTGAATTTACATTTCTTTTGTGAATCATTAAATATTTTTTCGTTATTGAAATTTTTATGGTATTTATTCCAAGAAATCTTGTAAAACAGTAATTTAGAGTTTTTAAATAAAAATGTAATTTAAACTGATGATATTGATATAATTTCAAATATTTTATGTTGGCTTCTGTTTAAAGCATATAATTACAGAATAAAAATAATTTCATATTTAATTGTTGATATAGCTTCCAAGATCAATATAGATTATAAATCTTTAATAATAGCTAATGATTTTGAGTTTTTCAAAAGTATAAAAATAGCTAAAATGTACCTTTTATAGATTTATATAATAATAAAAGTTTCTTTCAATGAAGCAAAATTAAAATTGTTAACCTTTACTAACAAAATAATTTTTAAATTATAGGTTTTTCTGTAGATATGATTATTCAAAGAAAAGATTTCAAATGGCTCAACTAAAAAAAGGACTTCAAACTTCTGTTTTATTAGAAGGAACAGAAAAAGATTTTCTACATAGTGACAAAAATCAAAAATAATTTTTATTCTTCATGTGTATGTTTAATAAAAATTTATTTATTTTGTAGAATATTATGCTTATATAAAATTTTTCACAGCTAATACAGTATGATCTTTTTTATATTCATATTTATGCCAACACATCTTAAGCTTTTTGCCTCTATACTCAACAACAAAATTACAAAAACTTTTTGCTTCCAGTCAAGTTCCATCTTTGATCACAAATAGTAAAAAATTATTACTACTGTAATTTCACAAAATTTATTTATAATGTTATTTTATCTTTGTAAAACAAAGCAGAATTGATTTTATTCTTAAAAATGTTTGAATAAAGTTTGTATGTAGGACAAAATTATGGAAACTTTTAAAAAAAAAATTTTAAAAGGCAAATTAATACTTTGTCCAGCTTTCCTCAGCTGAGACAAGTGCAACTGTATCTTGTGGCATGGTTTCAATTAAAGCATTACACTTTTGTAATGTTTAACCATGCTTCTTCCATAGCAGTTTTCAATGATGCAACATGTGGCTTTGCTTCTGTCACTTTTTTCTTCATTTTAACTTTTAACTCATGGCATTCATATTAGGATTATATCCTGACCAATATAATAGTAGAATTGACTACAAACTGATGTTTGGTTGAACCGGCTAAATTGCATTGTACTCTATCCCACTGATAAAGTTCAAAATTTTCCCTATCTTTCACTCCTAAAATTGATCAGTGGGAATTAAATGATCTAATATTTTAATGTAGCTAGTCAAATTCAAAGTGTTTTCAGTCAAACAAATACTTCCAACACCATTAGTGAAGATTGTTATATATGCTGTAAAGTACTATATTATTTTTCCGACTTTTCCAATGATTATCGACACGACTGTGTGCCGGAAATAGCCGTTCCCTAACGGATACTTTACGCGGATTTGTGTTAATGTGCCAGGCCTGTACTTTAAGCGTGCACCGAATTAAATAATGACCAAGTTTGTCAAAAACAATCCAATATTTAATAAAATTTCTAGTAATAACTATATACAAAATTTAGTAAAAATCAAATAACAATTTATTCAATGTAAATCAATAAGAATTAACCCGACAAAACTCAATCAATTTTCTAACTTAACTCTATTCCCCTTTGGAATTCGACAAAATTCAAAGACTTAACTTATGTACAATAATTCTTATAAATTAAAGGTCCTAATCGTCACCTCAATATACTAGGAACCTTTTTCCTCAACTCTCAAGACTTTCTCTAATCTTCGATCCACAAATCGAATAACTTCAAAATCGCCTTGGAATTACTTTATCCTATCGGACACCTCTCTCTCGTTTACTGCTACGAAGCTCACCACGATCGTTGCTAACAAGCTCACCTTGACCATCTTCACTTGAGGTTCGGTCTTTATACTGTGAGGTGATGTCACAATTCTGAGAGCGATCACTCCCCTCATTTACATACTTATTTGCTAACAAACTTTTTTCTGTTTGTCTGGCAGCCTATTTTCCGACAATACTTGCTAACCTTTTACATTATTCTTTTTGACAATTTTTGGGATGTTTTATTCTTTTAAGGGTTTAGCAAGTTTCCTAAGTTGTGCTTGTGGGGTCTCCCCCTTTTTCTCGGTGCGGACTTACTTTTCTCCACTCGGGAGTGCAAGTGTGCGCAATTTTTAACTACAGCGCTTTTCTCTCTTCGGTAAGTTGGTTTCTCTTCTATTTTTAAGTTTCTAAGGTGAATGGTGAGGAAACCTTCATCCTAACAAAACATAAGCCCCAAACAAAAATAGAATAAAAGCAAAAATAAAAGTAACTAAAAATAACGCTCGGACTTGGTTCCTTACAATGCTTTGATACTTCCAACACCATTAGTGAAGATTGTTATATATGCTTTGATACTAGCTATGAACTTGCCTTCTGACTTATAAAAGCTGCATAATATTTTTCATATGGACAGCAAATAACTCCTACAAGCATTTCACTTCTGACTTGCAAAATTAATTTTGAAATGTTCTTATTTGTTAGTCAATTCAAAATAATTTGGAACTGAAATATTTACATGATTAACACTTATTATAAACATTTAATAAAGCATAAACAATCTAGTATTTTTTAAAATCATAAACAATGTTCTTGTATTGTAGATGTAACCAGTTGAAAGCATATGGACCATTGTACAATAAGACCTCGTTTAGCACTTAGGATGTCTTCCCAGACAACAAAGAGTTAAACAAGATCATTTTAACCCATAGTAAATAGGGAAAGGGAAACATGCAACCAAAAATAAACAAACTTTTACTTTAATTTTAAGTTATTTTTATATTAATTTGCATAATAATATGTTACATAACACAAACATATGCGCACAGAAATATAAAATTCATTTTTTGTGATGAAGGTTCTGGCTCTTCTAAAATTCTTGATATTTTTGCAATGAAGTCATCTAGTGTCATTTGTCCCTTTCTTTTTCTTTTGTTAAGCAAATGTCACTAGCAGATCACAGCAGGATTTTCCGAACAACCCTAGTCCCCAATTGATTCGGATAATCGACGCTCTACTGTATTAGACAACATGCATGCTTGCTTGAATAAACAAATATCAAGTAACTATCTTTGCATAGGGATGTCTCCAATTCTCGAACAGTATTATAAAAGTGTCGTTTTGTACAAAGGATCATTTTCTTAATAGTAATTTCATAATTACTTATATTTTATGAAAACTATTGTGAAATAAAAAGTGAAGATAGTTGTAGCAATAACATCAAGTATTCTTAGGCCATGATTATTCTGAATTATTCAATTATTTATTAGTTCAAGCAATTTATAAAAAATTAGAAATATACTAAATATAAAAAATTAGAATCAAATATAAATTAATATTTGATTCTAATTTTTAATAATATTTGATTCTAATTTTTCAATCAAATATTAACTTTGTTCAAAGTTAATATTTGATTGATCTTGTCCTGGTTGTGTTACGTAAATTTGATGAGAGTGGATTTACTTTTGCTGTCAACTACACTTTTCGTTTGCATAGGAACATCAACTTTTAATGATCTTTCTTAGAATAAGAATAATCAGTTAAATAAATGTTAATTAATATAGTTTATAGTATCAATGACATTGCATTGTCTAAACATGTGGTACACACTGCTCAATAGCACAGGTGGAAACTTTAGCTATTTATATGAGCTTAATTCACATTAGATGTAGGAAGGACAACAAACAATACTTACACTATCATGTTTATTCTGACAGTAGGGTAGCTTTACACAGGATTGCAGTCTGATAGCCATTTAAAACTCATCCATCTCATACACCACATTCTCAGACATTTAGACAACAATATTAGAATAGATTTCCAATGGGTCCCATTGGAAATCTCATTGACCCAGTTCTCGGCAAAGAGACTGCTGACCATCTTGCCAACTGCAAAAACAAGCTGCAAAATCTTCAGTCACTAGTACTTTCAGTATATTCCTATCTCATACATCAACAATCATGTCAAGAAGCAAGTCTTCATTCTCTGGCAAGACAGATGGGACCGTGACACTACTGGTAGGCTCACCTATAGTTTCATCCCGAAGATTGACACTACTGCAATTCTTTGCCACTTTTATCCTAGTTACACCCTGACTCAGCTACTTACAGGACACAACAACTTTAAGCAATACTTGCATAGATTTAACCTTGGGGACAATCCACATGTGATTGTGGTATTCAGGAGGACCAAACACCACTTCACTTATTTTTTTTGCTACTGCAATAGGTACAGTACAATCACATTAGGGATAGCTTAATGAAAGCTACTATTCTTGAAGGGTACAACTGGCCTTGCAGCCTGCACCAACTCATTCACACATGTACAATGTTCCATCATCTACTCGCATTCATATCCCTTAGTGGGGCTCTTCAGAGCAATCACTCCAGGGGCACAGATGGCAATTATCTTTCCCTTGCTTTGTTTCAACTGTCAGTATATAGCTGCCTTTTAACTTTGAAAAAAGACAGAAAATAAGAATTAAAATATTCTAAATTCAGTTAGTCCTAGTTGTAAGTTAGATTAGGGACTCTTAGCTTGGTTTCTGGTTAAATTAGATTAGGGTTTGTTAGCTTTATTCGTCTGGTTAAGTTCATCCTAAGGTATAGTTAGTTAATATTTCATAAAAAATAAAATAAAATAAAAAATTTGGGGTCTTGCTCGTGTATGTTGGTCCGGTCATGTGTTCATTTGCTTTTTGCACTAGCTGTTTAGTAATAAGATTTGCACTAGTGTTCAGTTTTATTAGTATTAAGTAGATATGTCTTCCTACTAACAGCCATTTGGCACTAACTTCTACACTTAGCTATTCGTGGCAGCACTCAATTATTGGTGTTCGCTACACTCAGGTATTCTTTTAGACCCTTCGGGGACTATGGCCTTGCACCGTAAAAACTGCACACCAACATCAACATAGAGGGTACTGTAGCCATATGTAAGCCATTCAGCAGGATCCTACCTTTCTCTACTGTCTATCTCCTCTCCCTCTTTCTTCTCCTGCCCTTACCCTCTGTCTACCAACTAAACATTTTGTGTACTGCTGATGTCTTTATATATGTATAAACACGTGAAAGTGTAGAATTAGTAATAATTTATATTAAAAAAAAAAAAATTGAAATTTTAACATTTGTTATAGCAATTCTAACTTTTTGTAACAACATTTAGAATGAACAATTTTTAAGTAGCATTAATCTAGTTCTAAAAAGAAAAATGATTCTGATTACTATTAATATAAAAGCAGTGATTGATGATTTGAATTTGTCTGAATTGAAAATATTCAAAAGCAGAACAATTATCACTTGAAACAATACATCCTCAATCTTACACTACTGCNTTAGTAGATATATATATATATATATATATACAGATTTTTTTTTTTACATTTGTTTACTTATTCTAATAATTTATAGTAATTACTTATGTCAGTATTTTTTCAATGCATGAGATTTCAACTAGCAACTAAAATTAAACATATCAAACACACCAAAATTTTAAAATTTAAATGTGTATTTATTGAATTTTTTTTCATTAATTTTAAAAGTGTAAACTATCACACAGTTACAGCAGTGATCATTTCACAGTTTACCATATTTAAATATAATACACATTACATAATAAAATTTTCAATATTAACTTTTTACATTTTACAAACTGAAGTAGGCTATTTTAACAAATTGACACTTTTCTTTCATTTAAATAAAAATTGACCAAATCCACAAATTAAATAGTTTTTAAGACATTCATACAAGTATAAATTCAAAATTACATTTGTACCACAATTTTATTTTCTTTTAATTCCAAATATTCAACAACAGGAACTATGTTGTTAACAATCTACAGTTTTAACAGAACCAGCTATTTGTACTAACATTGGAAATGTATAATAGTTTTATTTTTGAATTTGTTTTTTTATGTATCAAAAAGTGTATTATTAATAATTGAATTCTGTTGTTATTTTCTTGAATTAATTCAAATTTGAAAATCAATAATATAAAAAAATTAATTATGAAATTCATTAATATGTTTCTTTGTATATAAAGTGCATAACTTTAACAATATTAAAGAAATATATTAAATATTTTATTGGAATTAATCTTGCAGATAACAAATGCTTAACTTTGGTACTTCGGTATGCCGATTAATACAAATATGGTTATTGGACGTTTGAATATAAAACTAATTATATAATACATTCGTTACTTTACTTACATAGTTTATTAGAAGTTATTCTGTAATTATTATTTTAAATATGTTTGTAAATGAATAGCTAGACTCACAAGAGCAATACTAATGTAAATCAACATTAAGATATAAAAATTCTTATTAAAATAATTATATGGGAAAAAAATAACAGTTTAAAAATTATGATGAAATATCAAAATCCAAGGATTAATGATTCCAATTATTGAAATTTTAAAAATGGGTTATGTAACCAAGATCTCACTGCCTACATTTAATTGTCTAGTGTAACACAGAAGATATGTACAATTCACAATAGCAAAAACCATAGAACAATTCTTAACAATAACTCTGACCAACAGTTCGATAACCTTCAACAGTAATAAAAGTAACTGCAAATACAACCGACTTGATCTACAAAAAAATTTAGTTGTTACTCTCTTGTACGCATTAATTTGAACATTCGGGGAAATGATAACGGACAGACTGGCTTATCCTCCTGGTGTAACTTTAGGTACTGGCCATTGTGCAACTATTTTATAGAATAAGAATGAACCCGTTATTAAAAATGAAGTCATGACATCACTTTCTTTTTAAATGATTACAGTCATATTTTCATTGGTGACCATATTTCTAAAAATACAAGCAATCAGAGTGGTTGGCCACCAATTCTTATATCATTATATGGACTCTGTATGTTGTCATCTGTTTCTGTCTCATCAGCATCCTATAATAAAAAAAAAAAGTAAAATTTTAGTACAATTTTTTCCTAATATTTTATGCATAAAAATTAAATAAAAAATGGCAATGCCAAATAGTATGAAGTAGCACCATGTAACACATTGTATTAAATTTTTTAGAATTTGCCTTATATCATTCAAGTAACCAAAGCAACATTAACGTCTCTTCTTACTGTTTTTCCTGATGAATAAACCTTTTTTAAAGCTATATTTTTAGGCATGGTTTTGTATCTGCAAATGGCAGAAGTGTCTAACCCAACCAGGATAGTGTGGCAGACCATGCTAATACAGTCTGACGGGAATGTAATACAGTAGATCTCCCTATAAGACGGATTCCTATAATTATGATTCCTATAAGATGGTGAAAAAATTGTGGCGGTATCTGTAAACAACGGTAAAAAAACTCCTATAATTACGTAAAACATCATCGGGCAGCCAAACTACTTTCCGCCGTCCAGTGCCACGCTACGGACAGTTTAGCCGGGTAAATTGAGTTTAGTATCGTCTGTACATATAATTATATATAAATTAGGTACTGTATATATAATTATATATTAACTTAATTTATTGTAACTTTATTATAATTATATATATACTTTCCATCGTGTAGCACCATGCTACGGACAGTTTATGCGAGCTATCGTCTGTACAGTATGTAAATTAGGTACCATAAGTCTAATACAGCACTGTAATTTTATACATTTCTTGTGAAAGAAACATTTCTTATTCAACGGCGATTAAAATTATATTAATGATGTCTCCAAAGTTCAACGAAGTTTTTGCAGAAAAATAACATCAGAAATCGCAGCCACGGTTTGCTGCGCTGTTCCACGACGAAAACAAGCTTGAGCAACGGCGATGTCAAATGATGCACACTCGGTAAGTAATCCTACAATTTTTTGTTTATAGCGTAGTTTATACGGATTATTTCCAAAATAATTTACATATTTTGGAAATGTTGAGTCGGATTAGTCTAGCTTCGATTAATTTTATGGAAGAAACCTTTCAAACAGCCGTAGTCCGTAAACTTCACACATGTCGGGCTGTGATTCCTACAAAATTGATTCATAAAGAACGGAACGTATCTACCGTCTTATAGGGGGATCGACTGTATATTAACAAGCAATTATTTATTGTGACATAAATTGCATCATGGCATTATGACAATTTTAAATTAAATAAATCAAATTAGCAGTGTCTTGCCCCTGTACACCATACTTTTCCTATTAATGACCAGCTTGACTCTATTGCTATCTAACTCCTTTCAGGGAAAATTTTTGAATTGAAATAATGTAGATATGCTGACAGAGGGGAATGAGAAGGGGTCATTTTTCATATATGGGTGGTGGTGATGGAGACAACGATTACTCAACACCTTTACAAAAACAATTTATTAAAAATAAAGGTTTGCTTATGTAGGTGGGAGTCTACTTTGTTACTTTAAGAGACAAAAGTCATCATGTGCAAGTTTCGGCCAGTCGTCAAAAGAGTTTATGGGCAGCAGCAAGATGGAGTCCTGCTGGGTAGTTCGTCACTAGTTGCTGATTAAGCACAATAAATAAAAAAAGGCATTCCGTCTTTCAGGTTGAAGCTGTACAGAATTGACACTCTTGCAGACTATATGCTGATGCTGGGAGAGGGAGAGCTCTTTGTAGAGAGCAATTGACACTTTCAGAGGAAGCAACCCTGTGTCCTTGAACATTTAAGTTTTTATAGACTTTTTCATTTCTAATTCTTCTTTTGATTGGTTGGACTTCCTTTCCTCACTCCCAAATTGAGATCAGTTCAGGTCGTGAGAAAGGTCTGCCTGACACCATCCCTCCTCTCTGACTGGGATTACAGATAGTTCTAAGACACCTGTGCTCATATTTTCACTTGTTATTTCCTTCTATGACATTGACAAACAGAAGAAAAAATTAGACCTTCTCCTTTCCTAATCAAGCTCACTTCAAGCTATTGTATATGAGCAATGGTGTCAAAATATGGCCAACTCAACACCTTGGGAAATCATTTGTAATAAATAATTAATGTGACGTGGAGACAAATTCTTATAAACCTTTTTAGGTTTGAACTCGATCTGGGGCCTCACAATAAAAACTTCCAGTTTGCATACAGTTAATTGGGGCCTCCTGCCCATAATCTTTCCATATCTCGGTCTCAACATTAAGGAAGGAGACAGACAGACAAATGACAGTGGGCATTTATAGGTTTACAATTTGAAAAAAATTGTAGACCTATAAATGCCCACTGCACAGCTTAATTTTCCAGTGTTTCTGTCATGTTGACTTACTTAAGAGTATGATGACTGAAGTTGCCAACTCAGTAAGTATGCAGAATTTGGACAAACAATTGCAATAGAAAGATTTTATAAGACACTAGCAAACCCCGCCATGCGTTGTTCTAGCTCAAAATGTATCTATTATAAATGTACAGTCGACCCCCCTATAAGATAGAGATACGTTCCATTCTCTAGGAATCCGCTTTCTTACGAATCCTTCCAATCACAACCCGACACGTATCAAGTTTACGGACTACGGCTGTTTGAAAGATTTTCTTCCATAAAATTAATCGATTCTAGACTAACCGACTCAACATTTCCAAAATACGGTATATATTTTTTGGGAATAATCCGTATAAACTACGCTATAAACAAAAAATTGTAGGATTACTTACCGAGTGTCACCATTCGACATTGCCATTGCTCAACATTGTTTTCGTCGCGGAACAGCTCAGCAAAGAGCGGCCGATTTCTAACAACTTATTTTTCTGTGAAAACTTCGTAGAACTTCGGAGACATCATTAATATAAATAATTTTAATCGCCGTTGAATAAGAAATGTTTCTTTCACAAGAAATGTATAAAATTACAGTACTGTATTAGACTTACGGTACCTAATTTACATACTGACAGACGATAGTTAGCGTAAAAATCTCCGTAGCGTGGCGCCACGCTAGACGGCGGAAATTATATATTTAATTATAACAAAGTTACAATAAGTTAATATATAATTATATATACAGTACCTAATTTATATATAATTAATATATAATTATATGTACAGTACCTAATTTATATAATACTGTCCAGACGATAGAAATCTCTCCGTAGCGTGGCGCTACGGACGGCGGGAAAGTAGTTCGGCTTCCCGATGACGTTTGAGGTGCTTATAGGGAACTTTTACTATTTTTTACGGATACCGGTAGCAATTTTTTCGTAGTTTTATAGGAATCGTAACTATAGGGACCGTAATTATAGGGGGGTCGACTGTATAACACTTACCCCATGGGGGTGGGAATTTTTCGAAAAATCCCTTCTTAGTGAACATTCTCTTGATGTTCCCTATTAAAACGCAATCAAAAACACAAAAAACCGCATCTAAAATAGTATAGTAGAAGCCAAGTTCTTCACAGTAAGCCTTAATCCTGTCCATCTCCTCCAGTGGGGGGAATTTCGACATGTAAATTATATAAAAACACATATGTATTCAAATGCAGCATTGTGTCAAAATTTCAAAGAAATCGGTATGAACAAACAAACATTACATTTTTATTTATATAGATAGATAGAAGATGATCCGCTTTAGTTCATTTTCACAGAAAAGCAAACTTAGGGCGTCATACTCGTAGCGCCATCTGTTGGACAAAAAGACCTTAACCCTGGATGATATCTTTTAATTTATATGAATGTTTAACAGAATAATAAACAGCCTATGTCCATCCTGAAGTTCCATTCTAAATATTGGTGAAAGAATTTTTGAAATCGGATGAGTAGTTTCAGAGATTACCCACTACATACAAACTTACTTACAAACATTATCTCTTTATAATACTAGTATAGACTATAAGGCATCTCCTATACCATACTATCCATATATACAGGGTGGGCCAACGAAAATGAAATGGCAGAGTTATCGTGTTCGTCCAAGCAAATCGCTCGGACAGGTTGATTTTATTCTCAAGCGGGGGACATCATCTGCAATAAAGTTTTTGTGATTCTGAATACAACAAACGACAAAAAATTTTTAAAATTTTTATACTGAATACAACAGACAACAAAAAAGTTTTTGTTGTCTGTTGTATTCAGAATCGCAAAAACTTTATTGCAGAAGATGTCTCCCTTGAGAATAAAATCGACCTGTCCGAGCGATTTCCTTGGACAAACACGATAACTCTGCCGTTTCATTTTCATTGGCCCACCCTGTATGTAGATGCAAGAGGGGGTGCTATAAGACTCTATAATAATTATTTCTAGGTTCATTATCATTGCCATCTGCTTAAGAAGCAAGTTCCAAGTTTTTTTGTCTAAAGCAGGGGTGACCAGCACAAGGCCTGCGGGCCACACGCGGCCCACCTGGAGTCATGTTGCGGCCCGCGGAGCTAGATCAAATGAATGTAAATGTTAACTTTATTGTACATATCACCAAAAGAACATTACATCATGAGTTAGTTGTATCATGTATTTTTAAATTATAGCTAAGAGAAATTTGAAATATCTCCCATTTTTGGAAAAATTCATAGATTTTTAGCTATTTGACACTCAAGGTTACTTAGTTTTTTGTATAATGCTAGGTGTTAATAAAATTTAATATGAGACTTCAACTTCAGCTATATATGTTCTGTGGTCTTCGGCGTTTTCGGGAAGCTCACAATGCTATCAGGCTCATACTCAACTACTTTCAGTCCAGCTTAACAAAATTTTGTGTTATTCTGTAGTTTCGTTTTATTATCACCAATGCATCTGGAGAGATTTTGCAATCAACGTTAAAATACATATTTAACATATTTATAATTACAGTTCAAACTACTTTAACCAAGTAGCCTGCCTACCATATCGATTCTATAAGTAAGTAAACCCTGAAACATTGGAGAAATTTCATCAAGTTGGTTTGGAAGAGTTCTATGAAACGTATTTGGACAAGGATAAATATCCTGCATTTTACAAACATGCTCTATCGATGGTTTCGCTATGTGGAAACACTTATGTGTGTGAACAGCTTTTTAGTTGCATGAAGTACATCAAATCACAAGTGAGATCGAATTACTGATGTTCATTTGGAAAACTGTTTGCGTGTAGCGACAACATCAGTGGAGATCAATTTTGATTCACTTAGTTCTGTAAAACAAAGTCAGATGTCTCACTTTTAAATATTTTTAAATTGTCTAATAAATATGTTTGATTCTCGGTTATGTTTTATTTTCTTCAAAAAAATAAACATACCTATTTTTTGTCTCTTTTTACATTAAACCACTCAAGTGTTTGCCCACGATCCCACCTACTGGGAAGCGATGATGTGGTTGAAGCTGTAGCAAACTTGCTTGTTTACTTTAGTTAAAAATTTAAAAAAAATTAGGTGCATGGCCCGGCAGGAAATATTATTTCTGAAATTTGGTCCGCCTTCTGAAAAGGTTGGCCACCCCTGGTCTAAAGCCTGGACTCCATATTACCTGAATCTGCAACAGAATCATAAAACTAATAGCCAAACTGATGAAATGTTCAGTTCTGGAACATTCAGTTGGACAGAAACCAAATTGAAAGCAGAGTTAAAAATGATTTCACTTCCATCTTTGTTCTGCTTTTATATCATACTGCAACCAATAAAAACATGTAGTCAAGTGGATTTGATTGTCATAATGGTGGAAAGTATAGCAAAGAGAGTGAGAATTGATTTAGAACTATTTATTGAAGACGTTAGAAAATATAGATGTCTATACAGGTAGCCCTTGGTTTATTTATGCAGATTTGCTGTGCAACTCCCCAATTCTCCCTATGCTAGACTGACTTTCGTTTCAATGTTGACATATTTACTGAGCCACGATGTTGTATATTCATTATATTCAATAAAAAATATATATATATATTTTTTTTTTCTGTTTAATATTGTTGGGTATGTATACATTTACATTAAATTAATATTAAAATACTAAATGTTTAGGTACCTACGAGTCAAGATATTAAACTTAATAGTCCAATAAATG
>NW_019384454.1:80769-87563 GCF_000671375.1 Centruroides sculpturatus
TGTCAGTTGCAGAAATAGTCACGTATATATATATATATATATATACCCTTAAAAGACTCCATTGATCCAATTAAATTCTTGCTTATCTAACACGTCCAACTGCAAATTTTTGTATAAATAAACTAAAGCAATTGTTTCAGATTCAAACCGAAACGTTAACAGTAATAGATAAAGAGTAGGTTGGAGTGATGACGTTAAAAACGAGGGAGTAATAATTAACATAAATAATAATCTTATGCTGGAGCAGATGGCCAAAGTATCGTTCTGTTAAAGCCATAGAAGTGTATATATATATATATATATATATATATAGCCTGCTACAAAATATTGTTCAAAAACTAAAAGCTTCAACAAGTATATGCTTTAAAAAAATAATTCTTTAAAAGCAATTACCTCACTAAAACTGGATGAGGAATAACAATACACCACTACAATAATCTGGTCCTGGACTTAATCAAGGTATAAATTATAAATATAATAATAACTAGGGATACATTTTTTATGGGGTTTTTGAAAGCTATTTAATTCCCTACAAATGCATTTCAAATAGTCTTCTTGTGATCTTTTTCAGTTAGTACAGTATATACAGTATAATTTTCCATAACATGTTAGATTAAAACAAAACTCATTATAAAAATGAAAAATATTTGTATTATGTACAGCCAATTTGATATTTCTATATAAATAACAATAATATAAATATCTAATAACAATTTAGCTAAAAATAAAAACTATTTTCTGGAAATTAATTTTGGAAGCTGATCTTAATATTAAATTCAATTTTTGGTTTAAATAAATTATTTTTTTTACATCATTCAAGCATAAACAATTGTTATTTTCACTATGAACTGATCTACAAAATCATACTTTACATATATAATAATAAAAGAATTAAAACCTACCTTCATAATTTCTTAATTCCAATAACTCAGTAGAAATATATTGTTGATATAAAGGGTATTGAACATTAAGCTGTTCTATTTCCTTATTATCTATCTGTGAAATTAGTGCCTGTACGCATGAAATATCACCACATCTGCAAGCAATATGGAGGGCTGTATTACCATGACGATCTCTAAGATCAACTGTTGCACCAGCTACAACTAGAGTTCGAGCTATTTTGGGTTGACCAGTTAATACAGCAAGATGTAATGGTGTCTAAGAGAATAAAAAAGAAAGAATCTTTATAGATAAACAATTTTTTAAATTCATTAATATGATTTAGCTATCAAAAATTTTGGTTTTAAAAATTATTATTGACAAAAGCAATTACCTGATGCAGATCATTAATTATATCAAGGAAATCTGGATGTGGAACAGCTTGTACAAAACTTTTTACTAAATCCAATGAGCCTTTAATTACTGCTATATGTAATAATCTGAAATAATAATTATTAATTAAATTTAATATATTTAACATACTTTAATAAAATAAAAATTATTAATTAGGCATTCTACTTTTGGTTTTTAAGTGATGAAGAAAACAAAATTTATATTATTAAAATAGATTAAGATAATTGCAATAAAGTAATCTTACTTATTTTGAATCCTATTATTTCTAATCTAAAATGGTTAATATTTCAAAATTATACAGCTGATCTGTTATAACTTTTGTTTCACACACGCACGAATAAATAAATACATACATACACATGTATTTTAATTACATGCATTCTTTCTCCATGTGGCTCACATGGAGAAAGAGTAAATAAATTAGAATACTTTAAATTTTTCACAAAATAATAATCTAGTAGAAATGTATAGATGATTTATTTATTATATGAGAGATGCTATATGGGGCAGAACAGAGTGACATTTTCCACATTAATGCTCTTCCTCTCCTCACTCTGCCAATTGCCACTGGCACGCCATTCAAGTTTAAAAGCAAACAGTGCAAAAAANCCTTAATTTTATTTTTCAGGAAAAAAATTTACCGGTAATATACCGGTAAACCGGTATTTTAATTTTCATATACCGAATTACCGGTAAATGAAAAAGTCAGTAAATTTACAATCCCTAGTCTGTAGATCTTTGAACTTGCCTCCATCGATTGTTACTACCATTATGAAAAATGCAGATAAAATTAAACACTCTGCTCAACAGTCTACTGCAGTAAATGTAAAACATGCGCATTACAGTAGACAGAACAATTTTTTCAAAAATTTTAACATTATGGGTGGAAAATGCAAATAAAAAAAGCATTCAACTGCTATAACTGAAAAAGCAAAATCAAATTTTCAATAATCTTAAGGAGACAGATGGAGGCAAAGAAACTTTTTTGGGAAGCAAGGGTTGGTTTATGAGATTTAAATTCCAAAGTAACTGTTGTAGTGTAAAATTATGTGGTGAAGCAGCAAATGTGGTGGCTGCTTTTCCTAAGTAATTTCAAGGTTATGTAGAACAAGGCAACCACCTCTCTAATGTTAATGAGACTGGGCTTTATTGGAAAAAGTTACCAGCATGAACTTTTATTTCTTGTGAAGAACATGCTGTTCCAGGTTTTACAGTTTCAAAAAGATAGATTAACTCTTTGTTGGAGCCAATGTTTCAGGAACTTTGATACACTAACATCGGTTTAAGTTTCATTCAGACACCACGTGCTTTAAGGGACTAAATAAAGACATGTTGCCAGTTTACTGGAAATGGAACAAGAAAGCTTGGGTCACACAAGATGTTTTCACAGATTGGTACACAAGTTATTTTTGCCCTACTGTGCTTCATTTCGTGAAGAAAATAAATTACCACCCAAGGCATTTCTCTTGGACAATGCTCCAGAACATCCTCAAAACCCTGATCAAATAAGAACACCATTAGATGTATTGGAAAGCATGTAAACAACCTTGACAACATCTCTTTTGCAACCAATGGATCAGGGATTATTGCAACCTCCAAAGCTTATCTCTGTAATACATTCATGAAAATGATGAGCGTTTTAGACACTTCAGACAAAATAGTTAAAGACTATTGGCAGTCTTTCGATATTTTGAAAGGCATTAAAACATCAAGTCGGCTTGGGATAAAGTTTCAGCAAAATGCTTAAATGGAGTTTGGCATAAACTTCTGCCAGAATTCATGCATGATTTTGAAGTAGCACATCAGGAGAATTTAATTGAAGACTTACCAGATTTGCACGTGATGTGGGATTGGAAGATGCTACAGAACTTTTAGAAAAGCCCGTGATCAGACACTCTCGAATGAAGACTTAGAAGAATTATACAAAGAAATAGATCATGAATAGTCAGAGAAGGAAGAAAATGAAGGAGAAACTCCAAGAGTTATGAAAACGGCCGATCTAAAGCGTATCCTTTCAACTATGGAAAGTTTGACAGATGAACTTTGAGAATTAGACAACGATTGGGAGTGCAAATGTAAAAAGGAGCGTCATCGTATCCATTTGACCATATTCCAAAATTCTTAAAGAAAAAAAATCTAAACAATTAAACAGGGCTACTTTTTTCCAAAAAATGTAAGAGATCTGAAACTTTGAAATGTTTTTATTAAAAAAAATCTTAAAGTGAAATATCATTTGTTTTTCTTATTTTATCATAAAATGTAATATTGATATATGTATGTTGTATTAATAAACAAAATTATTTGTTTATTTTACACTTATGTAGAACCTAACTCTACACATCACTGTAAATATGGGTTCATTTTACGCCGGCTTTTGTAGGAACAGAACTGCAGCATAAACCAAGGGCTACCTGTACAACAAAAAAAAAAGTAAAGAATTTAAGGATACATCACTAAAACACTGTGTGGACAGCAATTGGCATGAAATTTAGAATGAATGGTAAGAAAGTTTGATAAACTGCACTGAGATCCTAAAGTGGAATCATTTAATTATATAATGTTTTAAATAGGAAACAAAGCATAGTAGAAATGGAAAGTGCAGAGATCTATATATATAAGCCATTGTCATGTCTGTAACAGTATTCATTGTCTAAAACGCCACTAGGGGCACACCCTAGTGATGATTTTAAATTAACAATACATTATTTTTATTTGTAATAGGAATTTATTATTGATATGAATTTATTATTTATACCACAGAATGGTATAAAAATTATTATATGCCTTGATTAACATTCCATGACTCAGTGAATGTCACGCATTGACTCGTGTTGAAAAAAAAATGGCAGATACATTTAAAATCAAGGTTTACAAGCAAAGGTAAATAAACAAATTAAACTATTTTAAAGTATTTACAGAATGTTTAATAGCTAGAAATCTAAATCTGTATGATGCAATTGGGACTTTAAGAGCTGTAGAGCATATTGATAGGAACAAAAAAGTCAAAGAAACCGTGCCTAATGGGAATTTGTAAAGAACGCCCACTAGGGGGCGTCCCGGGCTACTAGTATTAAAGAATTGATCAATGGCTGGCACATTCATTTCAGTCAAGTTAAAACTGAAACATTGTAAACATAACCAAAATGAAAACTTTGTTTGCAGGAAATGTGGTTTAAGAGTGTATTGCATTAAAAAAATATAAATTTTATAATTAATTTGATTAACATTTTTTAATGCAAGTTTAAAAATTAAGAAATTATCTTTTATTAGAATTTTATTTATAACATATTAAATGTATTGGCATTAAATAAATTTCATAATATAAAATTAATGCAAGTAACATACCTCATCAGTTTGTAGACTTTCATCAGAATCTGTCTCACTTTCTGATATATCATACTGTTCTCCACCATGAAACTTCAATATTGATAATATATTAGTGAGAGACGAAGTAGCATTTTTTGTATTCCAAGCAATTGAAAGTGCAGTCTGTCCAGCATAATTCCTCATGTTAATATTAGCTTGACAAGTCGATAAAAGGAAACGAACCAGATCTAATTTTTGTGTTTCTACTGCATAATGAAGAGCAGTTTTACCACTTTTACCTTCCTTTAAATCATTAAAAAGTATATTATTTAAAATTTCTCACATCAATGTAAAACATTTATATTAAATGGACTGTTCTTAAAAACTTACTTGTGCATTTATGTCAGCTCCACATTTTACTAAATATTCAATTATTTTCTTATTTCCATTCATAGTTGATATGTGAATACATGTCTGCCCTAGAGAAAAAACAGAAGAAAAATTTTTTTAATAAATATAAAATTAATATAAATGCTTTCTTGTAATATTTTTTATAAATAATAAATGTCAAAATATTAAAACATGAAATGTGTGCATTACTTTCTATTAAATTAATGTGTTTTATTTTCTAATACTATTACATAAAAAAATTATTTTGTTCATGTTATGTTAGTTATTTATAATGATTTCATATTGATTCTTTTATTTTTACAATAATTTCTTTACATTTATAAAATCAGGGAAAATATTTAATTATTATCCTAAGGAAAATTTTTAAGAATCTTGAATTAAAATACCAACAAAGCTTAAAAATCTAAATCAGCATCCTATTTGATTTTTCATTGTGCACACTGTGAACTTATTAAAAATTTTAAACAACTTCTCAAGTGTAATTCTCTGCATTTAAAATGTTATAGAAATAACATTTCCAATAAATTTTTCATAATCATTATCAAATAGAATATATGATAATATTAATTTATAAATTTACGTTAGCAAACAAACAGAAGTTATAATTAAAATAAAAGTGGTTATTAGTCTTTCAAAAACTTCAATAAAAAATTGAAATGTTTGGCATAGTAACTATCAAATCAGAACAACAATGCATTTTTAAATTTGTAATTCCATTAAGATAAAAGACAAATATTTAATTTACAATTACAATACTAAATAAATCACGAGGAATAATTTTTTCATTAGAATAAATAAGCACATATTTCAAAAACCATTAAAATTTAATAGTTAAAAATGCGACATTTAAAATATAGTTACAATAATTTGTCTTTCTTTTTTTAATACACTGTCTCAAATCAACAGATCGTGACTCTTGAAAATTATTTTCCAGAATTGTAATTAATCAATCAAAAATCTAATTTTCTAAAATAAAATTGCAACTTAAACTGAAAACATCAATTTAAAGTAATATGAATTTTAAAGCATATTTCAATATTATCAGATAATGTAAAATAGGCTTATCAATCATTTAAATAAAAAATTTATTTATCTACAAATATTTTTAATAACTTTAAAGTGAGTGTCCTTAAAAGATTAATAATAAAATTGTTACATATAAACTTTATTCACTATCATATAAAAATTACAGATAAAATTTAATATCAGGTTTAAATAGTATATATATATATATCCTGCTACAAAATATTGTTCAAAAACTAAAAGCTTCAACAAGTATATGCTTTAAAAAAATAATTCTTTAAAAGCAATTACCTCACTAAAACTGGATGAGGAATAACAATACACCACTACAATAATCTGGTCCTGGACTTAATCAAGGTATAAATTATAAATATAATAATAACTAGGGATACATTTTTTATGGGGTTTTTGAAAGCTATTTAATTCCCTACAAATGCATTTCAAATAGTCTTCTTGTGATCTTTTTCAGTTAGTACAGTATGTGACCATAGGGTCGGTATCTCTTCGATACCTCGTCAGGATGACACCACTGTATCCTTCGGTCGATACAGAGACCACAAGTTCGCGCGAGCGGATAGGTATGAGGGTTGGACCCGGAATGGAGAACGGAGAGACAAACGGAAGAAACTGCACTCCAGAAGTTTTAAACATAAAAACCCGTTTATTTATATATATTCTAAATTAAGTTTACATCAGCGAATAAAATACGATACATAAACTACATGAGTTATTATTCAATTTTTAGTCCAAATTAACGACCG
>NW_019384454.1:88694-135537 GCF_000671375.1 Centruroides sculpturatus
TTAACCGATTATCGATTTACCATAGGTTTCTATGGGAATTTGATTAATTCGTTCTGGAGACCCCAAAAATAAAAAAAGTATATACTTTTTTACTACGTTTATTCATATGTAATAATAAAAATACATATATACACGGTCTTGCATTTTTATTAGTCATGTTTTTTCTGTTTGTGGGGGTTAAAGAATCTATCCAATGTCGATTACTTTTCTGTCTTATTCATGATTTTTCAGAAGTAATTAATAGCATTGTAAGATCCCTAGGCTTATTAACCTCAACTTGGTTTGGATGCCATTTTAAGACCGTTGTTCTGACATCTTCCTACTTTTTCAAAAGATCTTTAATAGCAGATATCGGCATAAATCCGCATTTTCAGAAGAAAACGTAAAAGAATTGTTTCTGTCAGAAATACAAAAGGCTGGAATTACAAGAGAGAGTTTCAAAGTTCGGGGGAATACTATCCGATCAGTATATACTGGGTAGAACGTCGATGTCGACGTCTCCCGCGCTCCGAAAAGTTTTGAATTGTTGCCTGAAGACAAAGGAAGGCCAATCGGTATTCGTTATTTTACGTCGCTTCTTGTGTTTGTTCAGTGAAGTGTTCGTTATCCGAACATATGTTCGTTGTCCGATCATAAAAATCTTTCGCAAAAGTGTTCATTATCCGATTTGTTCATTAACCGATCATCCACTGTACTATCTAAACAAACATCTGTAAAGTAAGAAGAATAAAATTAAATAATTGTTCATGTTTGACTTTTTCTTTTACTTTCCTGACTAAGGGTGTTGTTTTTTGACCAATCACCATACTTTCCATAAGATTTTTACATTTAGGGGACCTTTGAAACATCAAGAAATGCAAGAAAATTTGGGGGCTTTTTCTGTATGTATGAATGGTGAGGGGTGAGTGAGTGGAATGCAATTTTGTTCACCCCCATTGAAACTTAATAACTTTTGTGGTTTTTGTCAAAGATTTCTGAAATTTTGCTGGAAGGTTTATATATTAGGGGAATTGATATTACTAAATTTTGATGGTTAAAGGTCAAGAAAGTTGGGAGATAAAGGGGTAGTGTCATACCTCAAGTACAGTTGGACTTAATTGCAATTTTACTCATTATTAGCATTTACAATTTTTTTATAAAACCCATCCCTACTCTCAAAATTAAGTCTTTTAACATTTTATAATAGTTAAAAACACAGGAAATACTCAAATATTTTTAGTTACATCCCTATATAATATATCAAAATAATTTAGAATATAAATATTTCTGTATTTGCATAGTAGATAAGTAATTGCCAATTACTATAAAGTAAGGGGGAACCAAGTAATTTTGTTAAAATAAGTAAAAAATATTTAAATTTATTAACATCAATTTATACTGAAACTTTCAAATACTTTAAACTAATTTTTACAATATTTTATTGGATTTTGATAACTGTTACACATTAAAACATATATAAGAATCTAGAATTTTGATCTGTTATTAAAGAACATTATTTTTGTTTGTTCTATGAATGAAATTTAAAATTCAATATATTTCATTCTGAATAAATATTTTTGAAAATCCACTAGAAAATCTTGTAAGGTGAGTTATTATGCTACTGTGTATGAATAAATAGTACCAGTTACAAGAGCTTTGACACATGAGAAATTTATGTCAAGTAAGCGTGGTTCATGAAAACTGAAAAATTCAATAAGTTTTTTCTTTTTTTGAAGTGAAATTAACTGAAAGTTAGTATTATTATTCTTTATTAAGTACACCACTCATGAGAGTACAAAACTTTTACAGGATTTCACATATGGAATACAAGAAACAGCATGTACTGTACAATAATTGTTTATGCATGGAAACAATATCACCAAAATTTGCAACTTTTGAAGATGTTAAGAGACAAAAGTTAAAAAAGCTGAAAAGATACTGCTTCTCTAATTGCCTCCAATTCTGCCTGAAAGACAGTGTAACTGGGATATTTAAAATGAAAAAAGTGAAGGTGCTCCAAATGCAAACCTCTAAAAATACACAGTCCTGCACCAACAGAGGAATCCTTTTTACAGCCATCGATATATAATAACAAAATCACCTTTGCAACGAATGTTAGGATCTAAAAGACATTGAGACTTCTCCATTGATGAGGACAGACCTTACCATTGATGAGTTCTGAGCTAGATATCAAATTTATTGCCATGGCTTTCAACATATTTTGGGAGTACTTATTTATATTACTTGTCCTTAAAATTAAATAGTAAATTAAAATCATTCTTGTGCTATATTGGCCAAGGAATTTGTTTAGTCAGAAATATGAACTGTTTTGTGTTGTTGTTTTCTATACAAGGCGTCTTTGCACTTACAGGAATTTATCTGCCACAGTTTTCTTGTTTAAAACATGATCCCAGGAAGAGATTGCATAAAATACCAGAGACTGCAGTGCACATGTAAAAGAATCTTTAATCCTCTAGATTTCAGACTCCAGGTATTCCTTGCACTCTTGCATGCTGATCAGCTAACTGCTTTGCTTCACTGAGAGTGGTCAACATGCTGATTATAATACAGCTTGGTATCAAGGAATACTCATAGATATTTATGCAGTGTGACCCACTCCACATCGATTTCATTTAGTGTGAGAATCCAAACTTTAACAAAAATCAATTGTTTATGTTGTCACACTTGTTCAATAATTGTTGTCATCTACTACCTGAGAGAACCTCCACTCACACTTTCCTGACAGAAAAAATGACACATTCCCATAACCTGTTGATCTCTTGGCTGGTTGATATCATGCTAATAGCATAATTGATGGCTGAAGAGTCGGTCACTGTTTAGTTCTTCCCAAGATAAGAAGTCACCAGCCAATCCCTAAGGATAGTCATCATCAGTGCCTCTAATGTGTTAGTCAGTTCAGGACCTCCTATATTACCTTAACAGATACCTTGCCCATTCTCCATATAAAGACTCCTCCAGTAACGGATATCATCTATCCCACTAATGGATATTGTCAAATTCCCATCACAAGATATTACCTATTTCCAAATTGTTCTGATCATCAAACTGTCCGCACAACAACCCTACTACCAAAGATAAACTTTTGCAGTTGGAACACGACAACTGGAAAATCCATCAGGTATTTATCTCTACATGTGATCTAATGTAAACTCTCTCTCGCGACCACTGCATTAAATTGGTCAGTTAATCTAATATTACGATATATGTATCATGTGACCTGGTTTTTGGGATTATTAAATGGTTATTTGTTTAACCCTAGAGTCTGAGTGCAGTACTTCTGTTGCACTGCCTCACTGTCCTCCATCCAGAATCCGATTGCTCATTCATGTGGCCGCTCAAATGACCTACTTTCAAATCCAACCTGATTTGCCATCACAGCTTCCGTGTCAATTGGAACATGGAGATGTCATTACTGACAGGCATCGAAAAGGTGCCGACTCCTGGTCACATTAGTTAAATACAAGGATGACAATATTTGTATCTTCTAGTAAAAAGCATAGCTTTAGACTTATCAGGATTAAGCATAACATTTACAGTACAGTAGATTCTCCCACATCCAACTCCCCCATATCTGAATTCTCCCTTATGTGGACTGATCAAAGGCAACCAGAAATTTTTGAAAATATCATACACTACAAATCTTACCTTTCAATATTGCAGTGTGTACATTAAAAAAAATTATATTTTTATTAATGTTGCCTTGAAGTTTGTAGAAGAGCACAGTGCCATCAACCACCACTGACGTGATAATGATGAGGGGCATTGGCATAATATAGCAGCTTGTCTGCAAATCAAGAACAACAAAACAATTTTGAAAGTATTGTGTTAACATTGTTTATTTTGACTTTGGGAGTTACGATTAAACATTTTTTATACATATAGTAGGCATATAAGTGACAGTCTAATCTAAAAATTATCACACTCCCTTATCTGGATTTTTCTAATATCCAAATCACTCCTACCCACAATAGTTTGGATACAGGAGTGTCTACTATACTTGTCATAACCTCTAAACTACAAACTAGTTCTTCCAGCTTACATTGAATGCATGACAGTGCTGTCTTGCACTGCGCCTTGGTCACATCATCAGCATATACTGTAATAAGAGTGGAGCTGTCAGCATTCACTGAAGGGAGGGGATTAATAAGGATAGGGAAATAAAATACTTCTGTGGAATAAATTTATACAATGGTTGAGATACTGGGATATCATGATAGTTTAATATAACTATCCTTTCCTCTAAGTGGGCTTTCATAAATTTTATAATATATATATATATATAGAGCAGTTGACAGATAAAAGATTATTGATTATGGCAAATGCCACATGCTATCAAAATCTGTTCTTTTCCTAGACAATTTAAATGTCTAGGAAAAGAACAGCAATAAAAAGGCAATTCCTGATCCCAATCTCAATGGAAGTTGTGAGCCTACACATGGCATCCTCTGCAGATTTTCCTTGAATAAATCCATATTGATTAGTAGATATACATACAACCATATTTTGTTAAGAAATGTCAATCTGGTAAAGAAAATCTTTTCTAGAACTTTTCCTAGGGCTGGAAGAAAACTGATTGGATAAAATTTATTTGAACAGCCTGGCTTCTTTAAAAGAACAATCATTACTATTTTCCAGTATTTCAGATAATAGGAACATTTAAGACATGCATTATACAGATGAAAAAGATGTGTTCAGAGTAACCTGTAGGATTTTTGCAGTGTTAATGCATTGAGATTATTTCAACTGGGTGCCTTTGAAGTATCTAGGACAAATAGGGCAGTTTCAATTTCATGTTTAGTTATTTCTGGGAATTTATCCACCACCATGCTGTCCAATGTTTTGTATTTTTCCAATGCCAGTTGCTATAACAGACTGCAGGTATACTACATATCTAGTGAAAAAAGATCAGCAGCAACAGTTTCCAAATATTGATTGCATGTTGGGATTAGGATTATTAGAAGATAAAGTATTGTGAATTCTATCAAGGTGCCACCTAGATAATATATATAACCTTCCTAGGCTGAACAGTACTGTATTGCTTTTAAGTTTTCCCTAACCTGTTCCCTCCTGTAGAATCCTGATATACACTTACATTCCTCTTCCTACCTCAAGTACAAGATGGGATTTTTCTGCCAATGATATCAACATCTTAACATTTTTTCTCCTCAGGGAGGCGAGTTCTGATGTCTATCAGTATACTGTTCTGATGCCCTTTTGTTTTTTGGAGATAGCCTCAATAGCTACTGTGACCTTTCGGGTCGGCACCTCTTTTCAGGTGTGAAGTAGTAATTGCCGTCTCGGCTTCCGTGTTCTGATAAATATGGTGGTGTCAATCCTGACAGGTCACACTACAGTATGATAAATACCCTGGAGATGAGAAACTCTTTCTTCAATGGAAACTTCTCAAATCCAACTTCTGGGTTTAAAACCTTAACATTCTGTTCCAGAATGGATTCAAAAAGCTCGTAATTTGCTTTCTTACACTGGAATCCAGTATTTACTCCTCATTGGAATAGCTTGAAAAAAAAAAAGGGCGTAATAATCTAAACACACATCCTCATCTATTAGATGTCATCCATTAATATATTGCTGTACAGAAAGTCCAACCAGACTAAGATCAATTCAACTCTCATTCTAGGAAGACCTGAATGCAGGAGTGGACTCTTCAATAATAAACAAAGATCTAATTCATTAATTAATAATGAATTAGATCTTTGTATCAGTCTGCCTCTTTCATTTTCCAATCTATAAAACCATATTTCACTTCTAGTGTTAGAATCAGTACAAATAATGTACTGATTGCAAAATGGCATTTTCATTGATGATTATAAAACCAAAATGTCAGTCAACTCTGAAAAATGTTGAAGATGCCCTGCAGTAACAAATATTCAGCCAAGATTTAATTCTTTACGTAAAAATAAAAAAGTACATCCATCTCATTAGTACATAAATTTGCTTTTGTCTTTAATAAATAGTAAAATAGTATATGTATCAAAGAACTGTTTTGGAATAAATTGTTTTATGATTTATTATTAGTAAGTGATTTTATTTGTATATTTGTTTTATATCCCTATATAGTGGGGTTAATAAAATTTTCTCAGGTAAAAGAGAGTTATGAATGGAAAAGGTTTAAGAAGCAGTTCTGATCTAGACAAATGCAAAGCACTTCAAACATTCAAACTTCAAACTGATTTATTGTAGTAGGAATTTGAATTCCAGGATACAGTTGTATTTTCAAATTAATCTAACAGCGCTGTCCAACTTATCATAGCCCGCGGGCCATATTTTCTTCACCAAACATTTCGGGGGCCAAGAAGATTGCTGCTGTATTCAGCCAGGTTAAGTGAAGTTACGCAAACTAATTAGTACCTACTTTAAATTCAAATTAGATTTAAATTTTCACATAGTAAAATAATTTTAATATTAATAATAATAATTTAGTAACATAAATTTATTCATAGTAAAATGTACTCGGGGGCCGTAAAAATTATTTGACGGGCCGTATACGACCTGCCAGTTGGACAGCCCTGATCTGTAACATACCAGAGAAATTGTATAAATGAAAAACAGGTTTTTTAGATGAAATTACATATAAAAGACAAGGCTAAATATCTTATTTACTTTGTTTGTAATTTTCTATTTTACCTAGTTATTATCATTTAAGGGGTGGCACATTGTGATGGAACTAAAATATTCTAAACTTTTTGAACTGACTAGTAATCAGAATTAATGAGAAAAGGTAATAGTCATTCATAAATTACTGTATAAGGGAAAGGAATGAGTATGGATAACAATTTATTCAAAAATAGTTATTTTTGTTTAATAGAATTGTTATTATATTATAGCCCAGGGATCAGCAACCTTTCAGTGGTGTTATGCTACAGTGTTATTCTGAGTGTCTGATATGATTCTATCAAGTTTATTATACATGTTATCAAAATTAGTCCGGTTATAACAGACTTTAAAAATGTATAGTTTTGAAGTTAAGCTGTTAATTGAATTATTGCCTTATATGTGAAGCACTTGCATAACACGTAGATGGTGACATGGAGTGTAAACGCATGCACTGTAATAGAAATATACAAACAAGAGATTCATTTTTAATATACCATTGCCTTCACTAAACTGTGACTTCCATTGAAATGTGTAATTAAAATTAAAATATAATTTTTACTACATTTCTATTCAATCAGAGTGCCAGTGAAAATCATCCCATGTGCCATACGTTGCCGACCCATTATAGCCTAAACTATACTATCATTATTAATATCATTAAACTATACTATCATACTATCATTATAGTAACACATAATAATTTAATGAAAACAATTAAAGCAAAATTTTGGTCAATACAAAGAAAATGCTTTTTAATTCTATGCATCCAGTAACTTCATATATATAAAATCATAAATTCAACTTAAATATTTGACTGTAATATACTGTAACTAACCTGAAACTAGAAAAAACTACAAAGCTCTATTATTTGTATTATTATTTTGGAAGTAATTGTAACATTTCTAATTTCATATTTATAAAATAAGCAATCATACAATTATAACAGAAATCAGCATTCAATTGAAATTATAAAAACAATTCTGAATATTTAAAATACTAAATTAAAAATGTCAAAGTAGCAACAATAACAACAGAGCTATAAACAGTATAAATCGGTCAGTTATAGGAAATATTAGTCACAGAAATTAGTTTAGAATGTTTTCATCTAATCTATGTAAATTATTTATTTAAAAATTTTAAATTATTTTCAATATTAAAAATAATGTTTTTCTTTTATAGTACAAATGCATATATACTGTAATTGATAAAAAGAGATTCAGTTTAAAGTCGTTACTATAAAAAATAATAATTTAATAAATTATAAGTATACTTACGTATCACCATCATGATCTTGACGAAATATCTCTTTCCATAAAAAAGAATCATTCATATCCTTCAAAATCATTTGCTCTGATTGTTGTTTTGAATTAATATCAATTTCAGATACAGATGAAGAGTATAAGTCAGATATCACTCCACTATCATGAGTAACAGTAGAACTGCCCCATTTTTCATCAAGTTCTGAATCAGGTAATGCTGGAGTGTCATCAGTACTTGAAGTCTTTTCAAAGCTTATATTTAATTTTGAAAAACTTATTGAACTGGCACTGTCAAACATTCCACTGTCAATACTAAATTGAGATGATGAAGAAAAGCTAATAGAACTACATCCTGAATCTGTACGCATGGATTCATAACTCGATATTTTCTCTGAATCAGAAATTACATGTTTATGAAGTTTCTTTTCAGATGTTTTCACAGGATTTTCAGTCTTTTCCATTTTATATTCTTGAATAGCTTCAGTCTTCTGAAAAGTGTTTTTATTATGACTTCTTCCTTTCATAACTTTAGATTCTGAAATATAAATTTACTAAATAAGAAAACTTATCATTTAATTACTACTTGTGACTTATTATTTATATTTATAATAATTTTATTTTTGTATTTAGTTAAATTATTATGAATATTTAATTTAAAAGTATATATAATGATTTAGAATATTCTAATAAATAATTCTAATTGTTTTAACAAAATTAGAACATAAGCTACTAAATGAGTCAGGATTAAATAGTCTAACCTGGAATTGGCTTGTGATATTAATTTACAGACTTTTCCCATATAGACTGATGAGTCCAAAACAATGCTTTATTTCATAAATTGATGCAATTAGCAATTTATGAAATAAGGCATTGTTTTGGACTAATAGTTCTTATGGGGAAACTCAGTAAATTAAACATTAAAAACACAAGAATACATATATTTTATCATTTGATTTTATGTTTATTACTTTCATAATCAATCTCATATTTTTCATTATTAATTAATTGTTATTATGGTAGGTGACAATGCTGTCTTTCCAATTCATTAGATTGAATACGTACATACCTTCACACTCATAATCCATAAAAGGATGAGCAGCAGACAAGAGGAGGATACAATCTTACAAACTATCCATTCAGCAATCTCCACATTTTCCTGTCCAGACACACTCATGTCTCTTCTAGCACACTTCCTCACATTCTCTTTCTGACTCAACACCTTACATTCAGATACTCATCCACTTGTTCCAACCAAGACTTTCTTGGCCTTCCCCTACCACACTTTCCATGTAAACTCTCTTCAACATTTCTTTTCATTCTCTCAACATGACAATCATCATAGGGCTGATTTCCCCACCTTTTCAACTACATTCTTCCAGCACTTGTTCATTTTTCACATAGTCTCTCCTCATTATGCCACTCACACACCTCTCAAATATCTTATCTCACATTATGTAATGTAACCCCTGCAACTCTTCTGCCATACCCAAGTTTTGCTACCATACATAAGCACAGGTAACCCCTGCAACTGTTCTGCCATACCCAAGTTTTGATACCATACATAAGCACAGCCACCACAACATTCCCATACACATTCATTTGTGCCTCTTTGGACATTCTTTTATCTCTTGCAAATCTACTCATTGCACCCTCCATCCGTGCTCCAGCATTCACTCTTTTAGTGATTTCACCATCTATCCTTCCATTCTTATCTATCAAGCTTCCCAAATATACAAACTCATTTACTTATTCCAGTTGTTCACCATCAAGCTCAATCATGCAATCTGTTTACTCATCTTTCTGTTCAAAAATAATCACTTTAGTTTTATTCATATTCACTTGCAGCATACCTCTTTCCTTAAATTCTCATACACCTCTTTGAGATTAGACAAGTATCTGAAACTCTTCCTTGCTCTCTGCTAATAGCATACTTTCATCCTTTCCCTTGAACAATCACAGCATTTCTCCAATCACACAGCATCACGACTTTGTCCCAATATAAGTTGCAGAATCAGAGCATACAGAGTCACATCTTTTTCTTCCTATTTTAACATTTCTGCAGTCACACCATCCAAACAAGGAGGTTTGCCATTTTGCATCTTTTTATTGCATTCATAACCTCACTCAGTTGAACAGGGCCACATACATCTTCATTTATCTCCAAACTGTTCTTCCATTTACACTACCACCATTGCCCCTCAACAGGTTCTCAAAATATTCATACCAGCCATTATGCACCTCACATTTATCCCACATCAGATCACCATTTGCATTTTGTACACAGGATACACTTTTCTTTCCGCTGCCATATATACTTTTCATTTGCTTCTAGAACAACTTTCTATTTTATTCAAATGTCTCTTGTAAATGCTCGATCCATTCTTCATTTATTCTGTCCTTGCTTTCTTTAATCACTTGTGAAGCTTCCCATTTCTTATTTTCAGTCATTTCCCTTATTAATTCATTTATTTATCTCTCACTACTCTTACATTCTGCACACCCAATTGACATTTACACTTGTATTTTCTTTTTCTGATTAGCTTAGTCTGGTCCTGTCACTTCCTGGTTGGTCCCCACCAACCAGGAAGTGACAAGGAAGCAAAAGGAAAGAAAGGCAGGGTAGGAATTGTGGAGCTCCTGACCTGAAGAGAAGTCAGGAGACCACCACTCCCACCTATCTTTCATTCCTTTTGCCTTCTTTTAACAAAACAAAATTTTTGCATGATGGGGGTACTACCCCAAGGTGGAGGACCATTGATGCTATTTTTGTCTGGCTCCTATCCTCTTTGGATATCCCTGTTTGGAAGCAAAGCTGTCACTGACATAGCTCACAGGGTCTAGACTGCACACAAACCTGTTCACCATATCAAGGTGATCTTGGAGCAGGTGATTATATTGAATGATTTCAAATCTTGTAAGAAAATAAGAGCATTGTAATTAATTCATCTGCTTATGTTATGATTCATAATACCACAATTTTTTTGTGTATAATCTATAACATCCATGAAGAAGTTATGCATTGCCCTAAAAAAACTTGCTATAATGAAAATAAAATGTTTGCATAACTACACTACAGAATTTCTCATTATGATTTAAAATCAATGTATAACTTGCACCATTGCATAATCCACACAGTCTTTCAAAGTGTTTATAAAACAAGTCATTAGGTAACTAAGTATGGTCACTGAAAATAAGCCTATAGTTTGAGTCTTCAAATAAATTACAAATTCCACTAAATTCAATTTTTTGGAGTTTAGAATCATTTAATTATTTTTTCATATCACCTCAAAATTTGTTTGTTTATATAAAATATTACTTCAGCAAAGAAACTGATTAAACTTGTATAGTATTATGTACAGTAGCATTCTGACAAACAAAAAAGGAAAAATAACATATATCAGAAATTAATAAAAAAAAAAAAAATTAAAATCTTTTTATCAAGACTGCAATAATAAAAAGATACAAATAAAAAACAACAACACATTGAAAATAATAAGAAAAAACTCAGAGTATTGCAATCATTATGAATTTTTAAAATATTTTACATACTATAAATTTTAAAATACAGNCATCTGACTACCCGGCATAATTGGTGTCTGCTCCATTTTCATTTTTTATGGTACAGTACGGTTATTTTATGCTGCGGAACGAATTATATGTTTTAACATGTATTTCTATGGGAAAATGCGTTTCGTATAACGGACGTTTCACTTAACGGACGTGCACCTGGAACGGATTAAGTACGTTGTACGAGGCACCACTGTATTTGATTCTTTAAATGTTCTATCATAATCATATCATATCAAAAGTCTTAAAAAGAATCAACCAATTTCTCTCTCTAATGACTTTAATATATGCACTTTTCTGTTTTATTAAAGATCAAAACTGAAATATTTCTCTTAAATCCTAGTACTTTTGGATTTCTAGTCCATCTTCATATCTCCCAAGAAAAAGTGATTTTAAAAGATGAGTTAATGCAAGAACCAAGTCATTGCATGGATAAAAAAATTTTTTGTACCTGCTGTAAATGGTTGGGAACATAACTTAATGTTTTTAAATTAGTATGATTTTAATTACAAAAAAATAATTACATTTACAGCATGAGAAATTTTTTGGGTTGTAATGTTGGGCACATAGCATCATAATACAGAAAATTGTTGGTCTGTAATCCTTATAATGTTAATGGAGTTATTAATGCTGAGCATGTAGTATTTTATCTTCAGTATTTTCAAATATCATAACTTGAATTCGTTAATCATTGTAATGATAATGTCAAAAAGAAAAAAAAAAAAATTAATAATAAAAAAAAAAGATATCAAAATTTGACCAATCACTATACTTTCCCTGTGTTATATTCTATAACAGCCAAAAAAGTAAAAAACTATCTTACAATATTTGAAAATGTTTGTTTCTTTATTAAAATTACAATGATTTAAACAGAGAATTGAAATTATTGAACTGAACTTAATATCTTTTAAATAACTACTAAAAAATACACTACTTAAACTAATAAAAATTTTTTCATGTTTACAGAAAATAATTTAGTAATCATATATTTATATATAATTGATTTTACTGATTGCATTTTATTATGTAATTTGAGATGATTCAATTCTAAAGTTCTAGTAACATTAAAACTTTATTAAATGAATGTTTTGTTGTTAATATGAATTCAATTTAAAACCAATTTATTTTCTAATTTTAAACTGAACTTGCTTTATAATTTAACTATTCAGTTAAATTATAAAGCAAAGTTTAAAAACTACAACAAGATAATTCAAGCAAAACATGAAAGTTTTAACTAGCAAGCACAAAGCACAAATAATTGTATCAAATGATTAAAGTTATTTAATAAACAAATTTTTTTTATCAAAATATAAAAATAAATTTCTTAATATAAAATTAAAAATAAACAAGAATGGAAAATAAATTTAATTGGAAATTTTGATGATGCTGAGTTATTCAGTTCATCAAAACTAGTTTCTTTTGAAAAATAATTGCATTTTTTATAAAATACACCTACTTAAAAAGTAATTATATTAATTGTTTTGAATTTTGCTTAAATAAACAAAAATTTTGAAGATTAATGGTTACAGACATTAAACAATTTGGTTCTTTAGAGCTGCATTTCCTAAAGAATGAATCTTAAAGAAATAACTGATTTGTGGTGAGTTTTTCTCGCCACAAATCAGATATTTTTCTACAGAGTGTTTTGTGCAAATGATGCAAAGTGCTCAAATAAATTCTTTGTTGACAATCGGAAGGAATTCGTGATGCACAACATCATGACAATCGAAGAAAACAAGTCAACATGACCTTGATTTTTGACCACTTTGACATAGTCTTATCGGCCTTACTTTACCTTTCAAGAGCCATTCACTTGATTGTTGAGCTGTTTCAGTGTCAAAAGCATAGATTCATGTTTCATCATCTATAATGATGCATTTTAAGAATGATTTGTCTCAAGAAAGCATTTCCTCAATCACTCAAAAACGTTGTTTTTGGAAAATAATCAACGTTTTCAGGATAACTTTAGAAGCGACACACTGCAAGCTAAAATTATCTTTTAAAATTGCTTGACAAGATCCAAATGATACTGGAACATGTCCAATAATGCCCCTAATTGTTAAATGATGATTACTGAGCACCAAATCTTTGACTTGAGGAAAATGTTCATCAGTTGAAGTGTATGGTCTACCAGAACGTGGTTCATGTTCAAAGCATTCTCTTCCTTCCTTGAACATCTTTTATCACTCTAAAACTCTTGCTTTTGATAGACTATCATAATCAAAGCATTTTTTGAACATTTCCAACATTTTTGAAAAGTATTTCCTTTGCAAACACAGAATTCAATGCACATTCTTTGCTCAATTACATTCAACATTTTGAAAAATTGTTGGTGTAAAAATTCTTTATGCATGGAACAAGTGTTTAATTGAAACAAAAAAAAATGATGACATGAATTGCTGCTAAATGTTGATAAAAGTCTTACCAAATGACAAAAAAAAACTGACAACAGCACACTCTTGTATGTATGCAGTTTAAATGAACCATTCCAGATACTTTTTGATCACAGTAGTATGTAATAAATTAAAATTTTAAGAAAAGTTACATATTCTAGTATGAATTTTCATACTACAGGCTTTCTTGGATTAATATATTAATATGCTAAAAGAGGAGTTGTCAAATAAAAACTGTCTTAAATTTTTTTAAGCTATCAGTCAAATATATAAAATACAACTTCAACTTTAAATGAATCCATACTGAAAGTTTAAAAACTAAATCAAAAAGCAACAAATGGTAAAAACCAAAATTGCTTATTATTGATAGACCTAAATTTAAAGTATCCACCTTTTTAAATTAAAAAGTTCTTAGCATTTTCTCTAACTGCATAAATCCATATATGTTTCATAGATTATTTGAAACTGCCAAATTAGTTTTAAGAGTCCAATATAAATTCTTACTAAATTCAATCCAAATCATATCAAAAGATACAGAAGCTTTTGTAAAATAATTAAGATGTTAAATCTTTTTTTGCATTTTTTCAAAATTAATGATTTTATTTGATCTTTGCTTAGAAAAATATTCAATGTTGAAGTAACTTTGATATATGAAGTAAACTTTCATTTTGAAATAATTGTTTAAATGTATGTTTTAATCTATTTAGGAAGCTAACTGGATTGCTTAATCAATCAATAGTTTTATGGATAGGTAAACAAATCACTTCAATTGACAAAATATCTTAACAGCTGGATAATACTGTATAAAATTTAAATGGTTCAAGAACTTCATTTTAAATAATATTTAATGAATACAGTAAGGTTGGATAAATCAAAATTGCAACAACAAAAAGTTTGATGAATGAAAGAAACAAATTTATTTATTTAGATATTCATTTTTATGATTTCTTAATGTAATTGTTGATTATTATAAAGATATTAAAAGACAAATATAAATATTTTAATGAGCAAAAAGCTAAGGTTTAAGTATTTAAACAAATATTTCAAATGAAAACTTATTTTACTACTGTAGTTATAAATTAAAATTAAAGTCTAACTAGATCAAATATCATAAAAAAAAAATAAAAACTTTTGACTCTATTCAGTCAAAATAAAAACACACAATTAAGTGAACTACTTTTGATATATAGGGAGATGCAAAAGTAGGTATAAAGTTAAGAATCTGAGGAATAAAAATAATAATAAACACCAAACATTTGTATTATCTTTTATTAGTTTATATTCCTTATTTGTGATTTAATTTGTACATAAAAATAAATGCTTTTTCTTCCTGTATGTTTATTTTCCATAATAACAACTGTACACCTACTTTTGCACCCTGTGTGTGTATATATATAATGAATTTAACTATATACTAAAAAGCATATAGTTAAATTTATATGCACTAATAAGCAATGTAAAATGATCATTTTACATCTCTTATTATTATATATTATAGAAGAGTATAGTTATACAAATGAGAACAGTATTTATTTCACCACTTATTATTGTTTTCCAAAAAAATTTCCAGAAATACATAATTAATTGAATTAAATAAGTTTTAAAATTCTTTAACAGTTTATATTGCTTATTAACTAAAAATTGCTTCATTATTTTTTATAACTTTAAAAGGCAATGCTTTAAAATGACATGACATCATCTCAAGATTTAACCCAAACGTGACATCACTATATTACAAGCAGTCAAAATGTGTGATATCAAAATTATAAACAATAGTATAATTTACAAATTATAAATCAACATTAATAAAGTCCAATAGATTTAAAAAATACATAATATAATTTGGCTCTGAAGTATTTAGAACTAGACAAATAAAACATTGTTTACATCAGTGCTGGATTTTGATAAATTAATCAAATTAAGATTAAATCATTGTAATGTTTAAACTATGTTTTATGTATCTTTTTAAATATTTTAATTCAATTTTGGAAAGTCCAGTATATATTTTCATAAGAATTGAGGTCAATGAAAACACTCTTCTGTTATTACATGTATAACAAATAGACTATTTATACATAAAGTGAGGTTTTTAAATGATGCAAAATGTGCTCATTTTAATGTAAAGTTAATAAATATATTAATTGTTTTCGATTACAACTGAATATTGTTTTTAAACATACGTGTTTACAACTACCTCATAGCGTTAAAAAGCCGAATTAAAGCTATATTTTTGATAGTTTCGAGTGTATATAAGCCACGACTTACCTTATAAATATTCGTAAAGAACTGAGGTGAATCGCAATATTCTGATTTTCAGTTTGAGAATTGTTTCCTGTCCCATTTTCTTAACTGGGAATTTCTAACTTGGGAAAAACCCCGACCACAATTCATTGCGAAAGGAAGTCACATCCTGATTCGTACGAGGTCTTAGATATAATTATGACGTATACGCCGATAAGATTGTTATTATTAAATAAATAAACCTGTTATATATTATCATTTATGTAAAAAGATAAATCAAATATAAATATCATTTTTTGGTTTAATAATAATAAACTGCAAATGTTTTTAGTTTTGTTGTAATAATGCGTTCAAATGTTACGACATGGAAAATTTAGAAGTATTACGATTTATGTATTTAAAAACAAAGCACTATTTAATATGTTTAAATTATCCTCGTGTGAGTTTTATATTCAAATTGAATTGTTTATATCTTACATAATTGTTAGATTTTGTGATAAATCGTCATCGACTAATTCCCTATTTTCTATTGCGTAAAAGTATTTTTGTACCAATTTACGACACAGTTGGAAAATTTCGAAGATTTTTCTCTAGAAATATTTAAACTTTATTCGAATTTTTTGTTCTTAGAATTTTCTGATTTGTTACACTTATTTGCATAATTTTATTAAATTTTAGCATTTTTTAAAATATTAACGATAAGAATATTTGTTTATTTAGTACCTCTGTATAAATTTTTAACATTTATCACGTCTACATTATGAATTTGGAATGTCATTCAAGTAGTTAAATATGCTTTAATTACCAGACAAAATGATATTCCGAAAGTTAATACTTTTCAGTTTAAACTAAAATTTAATTTAATTAATTAACGTAAATAATTAAAATTCTTAAAAAATAAAATGTATGCATTTTAGATAATTTTCACCTTTTTTTAAATGTGACCGAAATATTTCAATGCTAAATATATATTACAAATAATTCCTTGCTAAATATAATCATTTTATTAACATTTACATATGCTGTAATCGTTTTGCTTAATAATGTATACGTAAATCAATAAGTGCATTTATTTTTGGCTCTAATTTTCAAATAATTTTATTTAGCCACTTTATGAAAGAGCAAACTGTAAAAGACAAATATGAATAAAATAATATTTTAATTAAAATACAAAAATAGTCTATGAATTTAAATAACATATTAGCCTAGTTTATTCGAAAAGTTCCCATTCGAACTTTAGTTATTATTAAGCTTTAGCAAACATAAATGAATTTGCTAACATTTATTTCTATTTGAACATTTTTGTTTCTATATTCTATTGCATATACAAGTACAGTACACACGATGCTTTTTCGATATACTGTATTGTATATGCAGTTAATAAAATGCATTTGTATATTATAATCGCGAAAGAAAAAATATATTGAAATTACGTGTTGTATATATTTTATAAAAAATATTTAGACATTATTTTTTTTTAAATTACCGCATTAACGTTTGCTTAATTACGATAGTTTGAATGAATTTCCAAAATAATTTTTTACTTTTTTTTGCGTGTATTCGTGCAATAACAACGAAGGCAGAAACTTCCTTCAATGTTCAACATGCCATTGAATAAAACAAATGCAAGTTAATTCTAAACTCTTAAAAAAACAAAAACAAAAGTATTCTCTTGAAATAAGAAATAATAGACTATTCTCGAAAGAGGAAAAATTAGTATATATTTATGATATAAAATAGTCATTAATCAATTATTAATCTAAAAAACTATAGATAAAATTTTTTAAATTACAAAAAGTTTATATTTGCTTTTTCTGCATAAATTATATTTACGTAAATATAAAATGCCAATGTGTAATATCGATTTAAAGCCGGAAAAGCAAACACAGCATGCTAAATATATATCTTTTTTTGTATGTATGTATATTTCCTACAGGATAAAGTATCATAATTGAAGAATAGATAAAATGATAAGATATCAGAGGAAATTTTGAAACACTTTACTATAAAATAAATAATACAACAGTTTGAAAAGTAAGTAAATTATTAAAATATCAATTCTGTAGATATCTTGGAAAAACCGAAACGATAAATATGCTGATTACAGTTAATAAGTAAAATTTATTAACTGTATTCAAAGCTATATACATTTTAAGTAAGGATTTTTATCTTATTTAAAAATACAAAATTTATAGTCTGCTCAATCAGCTTTTCTCGTTTTACTTTCAATGTTTTTTCATCTTTTTGAAAAGTTTTGGGGACTATTTTTAAAACGCGTAACGATGAAAAAAAGAGCTATTAAATCACGCATATATAAACTTATGTTAAAAAATACGTTTTAGGAGTTACATTTTAAGTAAAAAATTAGCTTATCTCTTCATATTATATATAAGCACGCACCTCCATTTCTCAGATTAAAAATCTACTCGCAATTCTTTCGTAGAAAACTGCTCATTACACTAAAATTCGTAAGTCGAAATGACAAATACCATTACTTTTTTGGGAGGGAAAATTCTAACTCGTTACAAGCAACGCCTATGTACTGTACATTCAATAAGAATAATAAATATAAAAATTTTTTTCTATTTTATGATAAACCATCCTATATATAATAAACAATGAAATTAAGTAGCTGAAGAAATTGAAAGTCAAGAAACTGACTAGTGGAGCGAGTTCGTTCGTGAAGTTTGAAAAGGAAAATACACACAGAGATACAAAGTAAACATTTTAGAAAACAATTTCATGTTAATTTAAACATACGTAATAAAGTATTTAGGATTTGTAAACTTTTCCTAAGGTTTCTCGGCGGATGTAGGTTTACAGGGCTGCGATGTATTTACCCTGGACAGTGAGCGGTAGGCTAGGTACAGCGGTCGGCAACCTTTCTCACCTCACGGACCACTAAAGTCACAATTTTGAATCCCGCGGACCATTATCATAAATTTTTTTAAACGATACAAAATCTGTAGAATAATGATCACAAAAGTTCAATTTTACTATATTAATATGAAACTCGCATGTTTAATTATAACAAATTAATGCAAGCCTAAGTTCATTGTTGCTTGTTTGAAATAAGTTTATGGATTCTTCGCGCTTTTCCACGAAGGACGACAATCGTATTCACAATATTGTTTATTGTTCATTATTTATTGATAACAGTCACTTCGTTTTTGGTTTTAGATTCGAATAAAAAACCCTAATGAGTGAAAAAAGCAACTAAGCATTTTGCATTTCTTTCATAATACTTCGCGTAGCCTTCGGTTGATCAATGTTCAAATTTCTCCACGGACCATCCAAATTTACTCTCGGACTACCGGTTGCCGACCGTTGGGCTAGTAGATGGGAGAAAGGCCAGAAGTCAAACTGAGGTTTATGTGAAGAGTGGACCCAAGTTCGAGACGAGCTTACTCATAATGGGCTGGTGAGCCAGAAAAGCCTGGCATTTTCAATATCACCGCAGTAGGTGTAAGAAGAGGAATCAGTCTGTAGAAAGTGTTGTAATGGAGCAGTTTCCGCGCGAAGGCGACACAAGATTGTCTCGGAACGCCTGGAGGACGCCTGTTCGTAGGCTCGTTGTTGAAAGGCCAAAAGTGTGTCTGTTTCTTCCTTTTATGTTCGTTCTGTTCGTGTTTCTCACTAATTAGGGGCGCTACGTCTTCAGAAAATGGCTACGTTATCTGGACTATCCGTTTATGTTGAACGAAAAATTAATCTACTATTTACTTTTATATCTAATAAAATTTTTTATCACCATCACTTTTTGAAAACTTTTGGCGTAGTATTTACAATACATTAGGATTGTTTTGATATTTAACAAATAATCGCGATGTACAAAACAAACACGATGGGAGATTAGTTCCTTCCCATATTGCTCATTATTACAGAGATGTAAAAAATAAACTAGAGAATAATTCAAATTTCGATACTGGTGATAAAATACGTTGGAATTTGTTTCATATCCAAACAGAAATATTCATTTTACTTTCTCGGCTGTTATAGCCTATATATAACGCGAGAAAACATTGGAATCGCGTCAAATTTTATCCTCCGGGTATTTTTGAAAATCTCGATGTTTTGACACTCTGAACCCAAAAAAGTAAAAAAACCGGGAAAAATTTCGTGGATATGTATATGTTGGCACCATTTCATTTAATATCTCAGGATGAGATAAAGGTTAAGAAACGAAGTTTTGCACGGTAACTTGGCCTTGATGATATTAAAGTTTGGTGGTTAATGGTCGAGGGAGTGGAGAGATGGGGGGTCATATGTCGAGTAGAGTCGGACTTTGAAAATTTTAATCGTTATTTACATTTACAATTTCTTAAAAAAACTCGTTTTTGGCATGAAAATTAATTGCCTTTTTATAATAATTAATTAATAATATACAATGGAGTTTTGGTGTTATAGAGTAAGCCAGCCTTTAATAATTTTTTAATGCAGTGCCAAAATAATATATAGTTGTATAGGATATTTTTATTATTGAATACGTTCATATTGAATATTATTGCCTTTTTATAATAATTAATTAATAATATACAATTTAATTTTTAATAAAATCGCATAACAGATAGCGCCACATAATTTTATTTTAAATAATTACTATACTAGTGGAAATAAATATTTTAAAAAAACTAAATAAAAATATGCATCTAATAGATTTAGATTTTGTCCTAGGAAATTTTCTACAAAAGGAGAGGAAGTCTGGAGCAACATAAATTTTGGCGAATGGAGTCCTACAAAAGAGAATGTTGCAAACTTTCCTGAAGCCGAGAAAGTTATGCAACTCGCTGCAGGAAATTTTTTTTGGAAGGAATATTATCCGTAAAACAAATTTAAATATAAATTCAATGGTTNGAGCAACATAAATTTTGGCGAATGGAGTCCTACAAAAGAGAATGTTGCAAACTTTCCTGAAGCCGAGAAAGTTATGCAACTCGCTGCAGGAAATTTTTTTTGGAAGGAATATTATCCGTAAAACAAATTTAAATATAAATTCAATGGTTTAGGATAAGTGAAAATTCATAATTCATAAGTGTAAACAATTAATGGAAATGGAATTATGAATGGAATTGTTCGATTTACTATTAATATATTTAATAGATGATGATGATGGTTTAATTTAAGCTACACCATTTGTCATCGCACAGCATAGCTTATATTGCTCTTGCGCCAAGAAACACAAACCAACTTATTTTAAGCAAGTTAATATTTATCTATAAATGTAAATGAGGATGTTTGTTTGTTCACTATACACTCCTAGGCCGTTCGACCAACTGCTACGAAACTCGGAAGTTACGTTTAAATACTTCTACTTTAGATAGTGTCGTTATCCCACCCCAAAATATCTATTGGATTTCTGTAAATCAATTAATTTCAATCTACATTCAATTTGCTATTGGCAAAAAATTTAACAAAATAAACTAAATATAATTCTTATGAAAAAGGATATAATTTTAAAATATACTGTATATATTATATTCATTTAATTGCTGCGACAATAATATAGCGCAAAATAGATGCGCTATATCATTACTGCGACAGGTAGCACAGCACTTGCCTGCGTGGAATGGAGTGTTACCCGGTGAAAAGTCGCCCTGTACACATACTTTTCCTGTTAGCAATAGAGTCGTGTCGGTCTTTAACTCCGTTTAGGGAAAATTTTAAATCGAAGTAAAGTGACTTCGATTTAAAATTGAAGTTTCTTTTGGAACCGTTCTAAACCGGAAGTTTGTATATAATTAATCTGAGCTTCCTGTACCTATGTTTTCCACATCTGGTCTCGACTTTCATCTATCTAGCTGCATTCTCGAGATTAAGGAAGGACACAGACAAACGGGACGACAGTCGGAATTTATAGGTCTACAATTTTTTAAAATTGCAGCCCAATAATTTTTCTAAACGCAACATTTACGAGAAAATACTACCCACGCAGTTTATACAATCTGTTGCCAAAATTTAAACACTTTATTATCACATAAAAGGAATTACAGTAGAGCATCGATTATCCGACTCAATTGGGGACTGGGGTTGGTCGGATAACTGAAAACACGGATAACCGAAAAATATGAAAAAATACATTATTAGTACAGTATATTAGTATACCTCATGTAATTAGTATATTAGTATATCGCTATTAACCTACTTCGTGTTGAATTTTCATCGATGTTAAGCCTAACAAAAATTTTTTTAAAATAATAATCGTCGCTATTGTATCGTTAAAAATTAGAAAATTAAGCCTCGTTTAAATACTGGCTCCTTTCATGGTCGAGCCAATGTTGCCAGCTAAAACACTTAAAAATACTATTAAAGTAGCCAAGACATAGCCAAATATTGTAGCGCCACATCACTAGCGGATATTTGAATTTGCCGACTAGAACGGTCGGTTAACCGATGTGACGGTTAATCGGGAGTCGGATAATCGATGCTCTACTGTATTCTAGAAATTTACAAATTTTTTTTTATTTAAACAAGTTTTATACGAAGTCTTTCGGACGTTAAGGTTAACTACTTCGATCACATGCGGGGCCATTATAACCTATCCAACACGGATCACTTTTGAAATATTAATAGTTGACCGGTATTAATTAGTCGTCGTTGACCAGCCTCTCCCCCGGGAGGAGGTCAACTACTACTTTTGATCGAATTACTTCAACCACCTTCCGCAACAGTCCCGAATATCGGACCAGCGTTATGGTGACATTCGAATAGAAAAATTACGTAATACAAGGTTACCGGCCAGCACAAAATATGTTTTAAGTGGGTTTGGAGGGTGTCGAGTTTAAATATTTGGTCCGTTTTTGCGAAATTTGATTGGTTGGCAGATTACAGTTGGATATTCGGTTATGAATGGTAGAGTTTCTTAGAGTTAACATTAACAAATATTATGATATCTGAAAAATCTAAGATAAATTTTCAATTATCGTCTACTTGACCTTGAATTTGTGCCATTTCGTACCATCCGAGTATCGCGATAAACGACAATGGTAGGCTGAAATAACTAAGCTATATGCTTTTCGTTTTAATGTTCGTTATATTATAGTATTTGATTTATATAAATTAACTAAAAATGTTATCTTACTTAAGGATTAAGAATTTATCACACCGAGTGACCAATCTAACACATTTTAAAAATTCTTTATTCCTCTATTGTACACAATTTAAAGAATTTTTAAAATGTGTTAGATTGGTCACTTGATATGATAAACTCTTACGTAAAATAATTTTTGTAGTTATATAAATTAAATAATATAATATACAGTCGACACCTCTATAACACTGTTGATTATTCCGTTTTATATGAATTCCATGTTGTACGAGTCACTTAGATTTTACAAATACGTGTGGCGGGCTGTGAACGGCTCACGTATTTGTAAAATGTAAGTGACTCGTACAACATATGGTTAGGGAGCTGCTATTGTAATCACCTCTCGTTTTCGTTCTAGAGATGACTGCTCCCGATAGGGCGGCGTTCCGATCGTTCGATAGATAAAGTTGGCGAGAATTGCGTTAGCACATGTGTATTTTTAAATGTTTTTTGGGTTTTTTTTTTAGTTTTTAAAGAGACGTAGCGAAAATCGTTGTGTTTCAAAAAGGCAAACGCGTAGCGAAACTCACATGACTTTTACGAAGCGGCGCATGAATTCGGAATCAGTGAATTTCTTGGATAGACATTCGTTATGCCCGTAACCTGACATAAGAGTAAATTGCATACAGCCTCTGATCTTCCAGTAGAAATGATATTTATGTCGACATCGTTACAACTCTGTTGTCAAATTCCCAGCTAGCAGTAAGCAAGTGGAATGTGAAACTCGTCAGGCACAGAATTGCTATAACATCACAACTTGCACATTTTTACATCAGTCGCAAACTGAATTTTTTCCAATATAGACAAACATGATATTTGCTTCAAGCCAAAACACTAAATCATCAAGAAAGTTGTCCCACCTACATTAAATTCTTCACCATAATAAAATTTAGGATAAATTTATGTAAATATTGCTAATAAACAGGATGTTGAACTATATTATCTATATACTATATTTATTTATTTATTTTTAATTTTCATTGTTCTAACATGGAAACAGTTTTATTTAAAAAGTTCAAAAATCATTTTTAACTTTTAATTTCTTATCCATTTCTATTAGTTAAAGATATCACTTTTCTCTTTAATGATGATGTTCTCCCTTTTGATTTCTATTCCATTAATATTTATGGAGTTTTGGTGTTATAGAGTAAGCCAGCCTTTAATAATTTTTTAATGCAGTGCCAAAATAATATATAGTTGTATAGGATATTTTTATTATTGAATACGTTCATATTGAATATTAAAATGTGTTCAAAAGAAATTTGAAATTAAAAAAGACTTGTAAATTAAAAAAAGACCATATAATCAGTTTGTAGAGCTTTGAGATATACAGTATTGTAAATAATTTTACATGAAATTTTTATTCTTATCGATTCATTAATATAATTAATTTATATTATTTTGAATGAATTGAGAAAAAACATTTGCAAAAACTTCTAAATTTTGATTTATAAAATCATTCATTAACCAGTTTTTAATACTAAAAAAATTCACAATTTTTTAAAGTAATGAAGATTTTAAAAGATAAATAATTTTACTGCTTTTAAATATATATATATTTTTTTAATTTTAAAAATTAAATTTAATCGTACAATTTTTGATCGTATTACCTAACTTTTTGTCATTTATTCGGAAGTGTGATCTTGACATTTTGAAAAAAGTTTCGACAATTATTTTTTCTGAATTTATTTATTTTCAGAAATGTCTTAATTTATATTTAGAAGTCGAGTTATGTATCAGTTTTATATACGTTTTGTATATATTCGGCCCGCTTTCCGTCTGAATCCTAGACGCAGTGCTTCTAGTGAAAAAAATGGCTCTAGACAGAAAATTATGCTCTGCTATCCAACGATATTATCTAATAACCTTGTTGCATACCTATACATTCTCACTGTCGTCCGTCCGACTTTCGTTAAGAAATTCAGACGGACGGACGACAGAACGGAGTTAGATGACAATCGAGATCAGATATGGGAATCTTAGAGGCTGGAGGCCTGAAATAACTGTACACAAACTTCCGGCGTAGACCGGAAGTCACGTGATTTTTTAAAATTAAAACAAGTGAAACGTCAAAACCGTATTCGGGACAAGACTATAGCCTGGTACTCACATGCGGAAACGGACGACGGAAACGGTTGTCGATCCGTCGTCTTTCCGTGTCGCGTGTACTCATATGCGGAAATTACCCTACAATTGAAACGCGCCATCTGCCAGCCGTAAATATAAACAAGCTACTACAGTAGGTAGGCCACGTGCCATTAGTCGAAAATGGCGTCTACCGGGATTGCTTTGTTATATCAATTAAACTTTTTAAGTTTGCCTTCGATCTTATCACAAATAAGAAACCTCAAAAACGAATAATTTGGATAGGAAAAATATTCTAAATTGTCGAAAGTTAGGAATAGCGAATACTTTCGTCGCCGAATTACGCTTACTCCATTCCCAATACTTTACACAGTAAATATGTCTATTTGACATTTATATTTAAATCGGAATAGTAATATAGCGTACTAGTGTACAAATAAAGCTTTTTAGCTTACCGGCCGCCATGGTTCGAATGCTATCGTCCCACGTGATCTTTATGACGGCATTGCTAAACGGCCTTCCTATTGGTCTAATTTTTGCCATTCCGCTTTCCGCGACGGCAAAAGTCGAAATTTTCAACATCATATTCCGTCGGCTTCGACGGCAAAAGTGACGCCCGTTGCCGCATGTGAGTACCAGGCTCACATGATATCAAAGAAGCGATACCAAAGAATACCAAGCGATACCAAAAAAGCAAGCGATACCAAAGAAGATTGAAGAATGAGAACGAGACCTGCCTTGAGCGGGTCTCGTTCTCATTCTTCAATCTTCTTTGGTATCGCTGCTTTTAAGCGCGATCGTTCAAACTTCGCCGGCCATGACTACAAAGTCGTCCACGATGCATTTTCGATGAAATTAATCTATCCAATTTCGAAATTTCTCTTCGTTGCGTGTCGGCCCGGTTTGAATTTTGGTCGATGCGTAATGAAAATTTCCCGTTTTTGAAAAAAATAATCGTGGCTATTGTATCGTCCGAAATTATTATTATTTTTTTAATTTTGCACAAACAATATACAGTTTAACCCGATTATAACGTCATCGGATTAACGACAACCCTAATATGACGTCAAATTTTTATCGGTCCCACGATTTTACTATGCTAGATAATGTTAAAAAACCTACATGTAATGACATAAAACACTGTTTTAATGTCATATTTGAAGCACTCCCAAATTTACAAAATTGGATTACAAATTTTATTTAATAAAGAAAATACTACGTGTTCCTAGGGTCAGAGTCCACTTCCTAGAACGACAGTGGGTGGTACTCTCACCACCTGACTTCGGTTTGCCTGTTTGTAGAGAGAGTCGCCATTTTGTATTTTATTTTGAATAGGTTCTGGCCCCGAGTACCTACAAGTCTGGTTTTTTTTTATGCGCGCATGATTTGGGCACCTAATACTCTATGCCAAATTGCAACTCCTGACATGTAGGCCTACTCCTTCATACCTCTAAGTTGGTAACACAGCAAGCAATACGATTTTATATACAATACATAATCTTGTCAAAAAGAATTTCTATGATTTAGTCAAATATTACAAAATTTGTCACATTAACATTTTTATTCTATTATATATTTATTAATCATCTATCTATTTTGACGGCCGGATGGCCGAACGGATCGAAAAATCCCCAGAAATTTTTCGGAGGGGTCCATCCGGATATGTAGGGCCCTGTCCCTCACCACCTGGCTGCCCCATTGTGGGCCTGGACGAATCCATAACGATCCTGCTAAAAAGAGGCTCTCTTAGTGCCCACAGGGTGGCGGAAGTTAAAAAAAAATCATATACAGTAGAGCGTCGTTTATCCGAATCAATTGAAGACTGAGGTCGTTCGGATAACCGATTATGTACGAAAAATATATTAACCTATCCCATGTTGAAATTTTTCTCCGTTGCGTGTCGCTTCGCGTTGAATTTTCGTCGATGTTAATCCTAACGTAAACTTTTTAAAATAATAATCGTGGCTATTGTATCGTTAAAAATTATTTCTTTATGTTTTACAAACAAAATAAATATATTGAAAAATATAAAAACAAAAAAGAATATACTTTAGAAGTTGGTCTAGTATCAAAACCCCACACACAGTCCTCAGAAAAACACCACACAAAAGTGCCAGTGCTGCCAGCTAAAACACACACCAACAAAAAAAAATATTGGAGTAGCCCAAGATATAGCCAAAGATTGCAGCGCCACAGCACTAGCGAAAATTTAAATTTGCCGACTGGAATCCTTTCGGATAACCGACTTTCGGATAAACGACGCTCTACTGTATCTATAAAAAACATTCTGTACAAATAGGTTACATCATTCATTCCATTCTATTAACCTTTATTCGTAATAAGCTTTAGCCTGTTACATAGGGAGTTATTGTTTATACATATCTTAACATTAGATCAGTGTTTTTCAACTTGTGGGTCGCGACCCCAGGGGGTCGCAAAGCCTTACATGGGGGGTCGAGGGTAAAAGAAAAAAAACAAGTGTTGTAGGTCCTACACTACAATAAAAAAAATTACAATTTCAGTGAGAAGGCTGTACAGTACCTGTTTATTTTACAGTATAATTGGTTTTTCGATCGATATTTAGGTCTCAACAGAAAGAAAATTAAATATGTAGTTTTTAAAATTACTGATATAGTTTTAATATGGCCCTGGGGGTCACCAGAAGTTTTTAATTTGTAAAGGGGTCGCGTATTCAAGAAGGTTGAAAAACACTGCATTAGATCAATAGCTGATAATTCTCAACTGACCGTTACAAATTTTTTAACATAATTATATAATTTGTATATAGTTTCTATCTTGACTAAGTGAAAAAAGCAAAAAAGCTATAAATCGCTTTTTGGAAGTACAGTCATTTAAACAATGAAGATCGTATCTTTGTCTTAAGCCCATGGCCTTTTCAATTTATCATAACATCTCGGAATACGTTGTTAGAATACACATAAAACATATTACAGTAGAGTGTCGATTATCCGAAAGTCAATTATCCGAAAGAATTCCAGTCGGCAAATTTAAATTTTCGCCAGTGCTGTGGCGCTGCAATCTTTGGCTATGTCTTGGGCTACTCAAATATTTTACGTTTTTGATACTAAATTAACTTCTGAAGTATAATTTTTTTATTGTTTTTATATTCCGAGTGGACTCCTCTTGGTGGTGACAGACTCTAAACACCGGAGTTCGATCGGGGGTTCGCGCCTCACTCGGACGAGCTGGCAGCTGGAGTTTTTTCCGGGTTTTCCTCCTAGCCAATAACGCCTGAATAGGGGGCCAGCTTTCCCTCCAAGTCCTCCCGGAAGGCATTCTGTCTCCCTTTCTCGTGGGGGTCGTCTCTTATAAGACCAGCTGTGGTCACGTAGTGACCTCTCTCCTGTCTTCCTCGGATTGGTCGTCTTCTATAAGACCACCTCTTCCTCACTGTTTCTTCCTGAGTGAATAGCGACAAGCTGGGCACTCCTCTATCGGCGATGGAATGGAATGTTTTTATATTTTTCAATATATTTATTTTGTTTCTACAAAATAAAAAATAATTTTTAACGATACAATAGTCTTCGTTAGGCTTAACATCGACGAAAATTCAACGCGTTGCGACACGCAACGGAGAAAAATTTCAACATGGGATAGGTTAATATATTTTTTCGTACATAATCGGTTATCCGAAATATCGAATTTTTCCCCGAACAACCCCAGTCCCCAATTGATTCGGATAATCGACGCTCTACTGTATTAATCAGTATAACAACATTGTTAAGTCGAAGTTGAATAAATAATCTTTTGATAAATCAGACAATATATAATTAATATAAGGGTATTCCAATATCGTGATGTACCAAACCGCCGATTTTGTGTCCGAATATCTTCAATATCAAGGGACTGTAAACTTTCCAATATCTTCCGAACTAATTGAGTACCTAATTTTTCACTTATCTCCGGCGCATATATAAACGACAGTATAGAAAAACCAAAACTATTAAACACTCTAGTCAGTTGACTCACCCAATTCCTATTCGATTCATTTAGCAATGATTTATGGCTCAGAAGACTGAACGAAAGCTGCCCACTGTCCCTCAACTTCGTAAGGAATTTAATACAGTAGAGCGTCGTTTATCCGAAAGCTGGTTATCCGAAAGTATTCCAGTCGGCAAATTTAAATTTTCGCTAGTGCTGTGGCGCTGCAATCTTCGGCCATTTCTTGGGCTACTCAAATATTTTACGTTTTTGATACTAAATCAACATCTGAAGTATAATTTTTTATTGTTTTTATATTTTTCAATATATTTATTTTGTTTGTACAAAATAAAAAAATAATTTTTAACGATACAATAGTCTTCGTTAGTCTTAACATCGACGAAAATTCAACGCGAAGCGACAGCCAACGGAGAGAAATTTCAACATGGGATAAATTAATATATTTTTTCGTACATGATTCGTTATCTGAAAAATAAGTTATCCGAACCACCCCAGTCCCCAATTGATTCGGATAAACGACGCTCTACTGTATACCTTTTTATAAACATTGCAGTGAGCCTAAATCCACTCAACTCCAACCTAAGTGCACTTCCAGGGACATTAAACTCCAATAAAAATACTCTACGCATAAATTTGTTCTGAATTACTTCCAGTTTTTGATATTTAGAGAGATACCAGATTGGAGATGCATAACCCACTGCGTTAACAATAATAAAGTTAAACAGCTTGAACTGAACATGAATATTTTTGAGTTTAATCCTCGAAAACAACTTCACTGCATTGTTAATTAGCTTATTTGCTTTAACCATAGACACCCTAACGTGTTTTTCAAAGGATAGAGAAGAAGTTAAAATGATCCCCAGAAACTTAACTTTGTTTACCATCTTTAACTCATCTCCATTAATAGAAAAAGACATATTCTTCCTAGGAAGTCTAGCCCCATTTCTAAAAACGACTATAAACGATTTATTAGGGCTAATTTTTAGTTTTAACTTCGTAAAATATGTCATTAGTGTCTGAATTTTTCTCCGTAGTGTAGCTGCAGTGGGAGCAATAATCGCAATGTCGTCTGCGTAGGCGATTGAATGAACAATATTATCATCAATCATAAACCCATTCTCATCTCTGTCAAAACAATTATTTATATCAAAGGTGTAAAAATTGAAAAGATGAGGGGACCATGGGTCACCTTGCAACAACCCACGGTCTATCATAAAAGGTGGCCACTGCTTACTATCCTGTTTAATAATCGCTTCAAAGTGACCAAATAATGAGCCAATTATTTCCACCATTGGAGTCTCAGCCAGATATTGACACATTTTATTTTGCAAGTCTATAATGGTAACCGCATCGTATGCCTTCTCGACATCCAGAAACAGTGCGAATACTTTATGTCTCTTACTATGAAGCTGAATTTGGATTATGGCCATTAAAACAAAAAGCGCCAGTTGTGTGCCTCCATTTTTTATAAATGCAAACTGCATGGGGTTCCTAAGATTATAACTATCAAGGTTACAGCATTCAGGTATTTTGAAATTCACATTTTTCTATTTTTCTTTTATTACATACATATAAATAATAATCTTAAACAAAATAAATAATAATCTTAACTAACAATCTTAAACATAAATAACAATCTTAAACAATAAATAAATAATCTTAACTCTTTCCTTCCTGTGGACACTAAGGGGGCCAGCATATAAAAATCAAACGGACCATCCCAGAAAAATTCCTGGGATTATTATTATTTTCTTTTTATTATTTAAAAAATAATTTTTTTTGACCCGTCCGAATTCGATCTGGGTCCTCAAGAGTGGGTTAATTCATTAAATAATTCTTTAAATTAATTATATAGGCCTAATTTATACTTGAATAAATTCTATTTAGTTTTGTTCTAAACATAAATTATTTACAAAGAAATTACTTGAAGTTTATTGTGTTAAATTTCACGATCGCCTCAAAATCTCTATCAAATTAGAACTTTCTAAAATGATTTAGGCTTATTCATTTTTCTATTATTTTTAAGTATAAGTTTCCCATGATCAAATCTTATTTAGTTACGATATCAGCTGTCGGTCATTCTCATCGCAGAGAAAATATCAAATGTGCTGTACAGTACATAATCGAAATGGAAAAGATTTAAGGTAATAAATGTAATTGTTATTTTAAAAATTAAAATTCTAAATATACAATTAGATTTACAAAGTAAATTAATCTAAATTATTTATATCCATTTTTCTTTCGAGATTTTAAAAACCGAACATTTATCAATTTGAAAGTAGAATATGCTACTATTTAGTGTACAGGAATACGTAACGATTAAATTAAATGGGATTTCCACGTTTTAAATAATGTATTTCAAAAGTTTTGTTGCAATTTAGACAGAAATGATAAATTACAATTTCCTTTCTAGCAATATAAGAACATTTTAAAATTAATCTTTTCATTCCTAGTTTGAATTCTTTTCCTGATAATTTAACATGGATTTTAGTAACACAATGACAAACGCTAATTGTTTCAGGATATTTATATGAATATTCATCTTTTAATTTTTTTCTTCTCGAGTTTTAATTTTTAGATATAAATTTAAACTAAATCTTAAAAATTATAACAATAAATCACTCTTGATAGAACGTTTTAATCTAATACTGTATTCCAAGGAACTGTTTAAAACAAAATTTATTGAAAATGAAACGTATGATAATTAATTTTATGGTTGTCTGTAAATATAAATTATTTATTTTCACAATTTTCCTTTAATAATTATTAAAGTGTAAAAGTACAGTCGACCCCCTAGAACACTGTTGATAATTCCGTTTTATATGAATTCCATGTTGTACGAGTCACTTATATTTTACAAATACGTAAGCCGTTCACAGACCGGCACACGTATTTGTAAAATCTAAATGACTCGTACAACATGGAATTCATATAAAACGGAATTATCAACATTGTTATAGGGTGTCGACTGTAATCAGATAACCTTAAAATTTGTCTAACAGTTTAGAAGTCTGAATGCAAATATAAACAAGTATGTTTTATATATGAAACTAGATGTATGAAATATTAATTTAAAAACTTCCATCAAGTTTCGAAACATTAATACAATTCTCAGCAATTAATTTAAAACTAAATATTTCTACTTACTTTTAAACCATTTATCTAAAATAAAATTATATACGTAGGCCCACACAGTTATTTTTTAATATCCATTTTCCACAATATTTTTCTATTTACTCACTTAACTTAATAATTCTTAGAATTATAAAGTAAAATTTTTCAATTTAATTAATTCTGCTAAACATTAATACTACCTGCAGTAATTATTTGTTGAAAAAATAAATATAAGTAAAATATGAAAATAAAATAGATAATTAAAAATGAATTTAAAATGTTTTTAATAACCAAATAAGGAAAGAGAATCTGGTGTGCGCGAAAGCGCAGAGAAAAATATAACCAATAATTGGTTATATTTATTCAAAAATATAACCAATAATTGGTTATATTTTTGAATAATTATTATTCAAAAATTCAATATAATTATTGTCGTTCCAACAAAGTTGGTAGTTGTCAAACTAGATTAACCATTTCTGAACTATTCATTGAAGAGAAAGGATAGGGAAAAAGGGGTCATCCAATATCTCAGGACTTCAAAGAATTAACTATTTACAACTATCGAGCAGAATAGTGGTAGACCCGTGATAGAAAAATAAAGGTATGCCTTTATTTCATACAGTCTTGAGCGTGACGTCGTTCTCGGAGTGGAGTGATAGAATTTGCATAAAATTTATTAACTTTGAGTTTGTTTGTCTTGGACGTACATTTGAAAAAATATACCCGGTTCTGTTTATGGTTGTTTTAATTATTCGAAGTTTTAAAGGAATGGGAATGAGATACTATAGTTTTTTAAAAAAAATTTGGCCAAAAATGAATCAATGTTTGTCGACGAATGACGTTTTTAACTTAAAACGTATTGTTTCATTCGTTTAAATTTTTTATTATTGTACTTTAAATATCATATAAGAAATTTTATCAACTGATTTTATTGAATAATTTTCTTAATGTATTATTTAAAAAACTGGGTTTCCATCCTTATAGGCTAATTCTTGTAAACTGTCACAACTGAATTGTAATATTACTGTAGCCGACAGGTATACTTTCCAATTTGTATTTGTTCTCTTGTAATTTTATGTAATCGATTCAAATTTTTAATTTACTGAAAAAAGTTACAATTCAATTCTTTTATAATATTTAAGCCCACATTTAAGCCTATATCTAATTGAATTATTATTTATATACAGGTATACCTCGCCTTACGTCGGTAATTGGTTCCAGGAGAACGACTTAAGTCGAAAAACGACGTAAGTCGAATTTACTTGTCTTCGAATTTACTTGCCACTAGGCTAAACCATAAATTACCAATTCCCTTTTTGTATTTTATTTATTAATGCATTTTTAATAATATATGGTTAATAAGGATCTATTTTAAGCTTACAAACAAATAAATTTTAGTTTTAATTAATTAATATAGTACAGAAAAAAGTAATCTAAATTTACGAATGCATGTACTGTAAATACAGTATATACTTGGAAACAGTTTTATTTAAAAAGTTCAAAAATCATTTTTAACTTTTAATTTCTTATCCATTTCTATTAGTTAAAGATATCACTTTTCTCTTTAATGATGATGTTCTCCCTTTTGATTTCTATTCCATTAATATTTATGGAGTTTTGGTGTTATAGAGTAAGCCAGCCTTTAATAATTTTTTAATGCAGTGCCAAAATAATATATAGTTGTATAGGATATTTTTATTATTGAATACGTTCATATTGAATATTAAAATGTGTTCAAAAGAAATTTGAAATTAAAAAAGACTTGTAAATTAAAAANTTTAATATGATTTTATGTTCTTTAAACATTTTTCTAGTGATATTACGAATTCAATATTTGTGGCGGACAGACGTAAAGTTGAATAAAATGACTTAAACTTGATTTTTATTATTCAATATACTTTCTTGACAAACGACGTATAATCGGGAACGACGTAACTCGAGGTATACCTGTATTTTTATTTTTTTAAGTAGAAAAATAAAAGTTCTAATAGAATTAAAAGAATCAATTTGTGCAGTGGCATCACCTTTATGGGCACATAAATTTGTCAATTTATGTGCCCATAAATTGACAAATTAACAAATGCAATATTGAATTATCATCAAAATATTGAATTTTATTTAGACTTCAGTTCAGATAAAAAATAAAAATTTTGGAAATTTTTTTAATATACTGTAATTATAATAAACAACAGTGCACTTCTAGGAAAATTATTACAACGGAAAATATACAAGTAAATATATTGCATGCAATACCAAGAAAGAAAGAATTTGGCAATTTCTGCTTAGTTTTGAATCATTCATTACTAATATTTAGATAAGAGATTAACTACCCAAGAGTAAATAACCGACAAGAATCAAAAAATTACTTTGAAACCTATAAAATGATTTTTTGAATGCTTTATTCGTGGTCATCGTTATCTCCAGGCCAGAATACTCGGTGTATGACGTCACAATGCCATTGGAAACTTCTACTTTAAATATGGTTAAATTTTGGTTTTTAGTTCATACTTTAAAGCTGGTTAATTATAATATATTAGAATAGAATTTTTGTTGTATTATATTTAGAATATTTAATAATACTTTGAATAAAATCCAAATAAAGTGGGGGTAGTATTAAATCTTTTTAATATTCATGATTAAAATAAATTATAGAGCAGGTCGCGGTAGGTCCATCTTACAACATTGCGGATGAAAATAGAATGTTAGCATATATATATATATGCAATGTTAAATGCAAACAACTATTATACATATTTAACGAAGTAAAATGAAGTTATACATTACCTTATGCAGGAGAAGAAACTAAATGAAATTTTATTGAAAAAGCTGTGTTTGATGCAATTTCTTGGACAAGGTACGCGATAACTGGGCGCTAGTCAAGTAGGCGACAAAAACTTAAAAATTCGACTTGGAGGACTTTTTAAAATAAATCTTGGTAAAATATATATAAATATAAATCACAAGTCATCCAAGTTTATGGACTTTTATAAATGGACTACGAAGCATTTTTAAAATATGAGATGATTATGAAAGAGTAATAGCAGGTTTTCAGCATAAGTCATAAACGTAGACATTAGGATGTAGTAGTGTTGGGCACAATCAGTTGTAAAAAACCGATTATTCGATTGTTTTTCTTAGAATCGCGGTTCTGGCATACTTTTATAGAAATAAAAATTTTTGAAGTAATATATAAGAAAAATATTTTCAAAAAACTTACAAATTTATAAATTTGTATTAATTAGAATAAAAATTCTTATATGATTTCATTTATTTTAATTAATTAAACAAATCCGAAAATTACAAATTACTTAAAGCGGCATCTACTTCAGTTTCAATTTTAAGGTGGTGTTTGCTATGAGTTTTACCGACTTTTTAAGCGAGATAGCTCTTCGGCACCAGCAGAGAGAACATTTTCGAAAGCTGGTCAGATAGTGAATGAAAGGCGAAGTTGAATAAACCAGAAAAATTAGATACTCTAATCAATAAAAATATTCTAAAAAGAATCGATGGAGTCAGATAATCTATTTTTTACCGTATTGTACTATTCATTAGTACACGGAAAACTGCTAGTTTTCCATTCGTTTCTGACTTTTGGAGGCTTACTAAATTTCGAGTCCGTAGACTGGTATAAAAAAGTAAAAAAAGGTAAACAGGTTAACAAGGAAAATATATTTTTATTTTTATATAAATATACATCACCCCATTTTTAATGCATTTCGCCTGACAAGGCCTCTTCAGTAGGGTTTCTGACGACTAGAATGTACAATAGGAACAGCAGAAGATATCTCAGACGACACATTTTTTTCCGTTGTAGACACAGAAGAAGACACATCTTTCTCACTGATACCATCGCGTTTACAATCTTTAAGAAACACAAACTCTTCCCAGCATTCCGCTGGTATCACCCCATTATTCAAATTCATTACATTACTTTGCATAATTATCGCGAAATGTTCTTTAAATTTTCTTTTTACAATATTTTTCTCTTTATGTATTATTTTTACATTATTAATATCTAATTGACAGTTGTTAACATGGCAATGCAAAAATACCGGGGATGTATTAATTTTATTTCGTACTGCTGCCAAGTGTTCCGACATCCTCACTTTTAGTTTCCGTTTCGTTTCTCCAACGTAATAATACGGTACTCCACACGTACATTGAAGCCTATAAACCACTCCTTCTTCTTCCAATAAATCTTTCTTTCTGTAAGGTTCAGTTATAATTAATTTAGATAATCTATTTTTTTGCAATGGAGCCAATTGTATTAAGTTTTCACAGAAAATTTTTTTATATTTTTCGAAAATACCTTTGATATACGGAAAAGAAACATACTTTTTACTTTCTTGTTTTTTCTTTACTTGAAATCTTCTTTTTAAATATTCATCATACCAGTTCTCCAGCAATCTTTTCGGATAATTGTTTAACAAGTACTTCTTATTTATATTTTTAATTTCTTCTATTCTTTTTTCACTTCTGGTTGTTCTAGAAAATATCTTTTTTACTTCCATCAAATAAATATTTCTTTTCTGACTAATTGGACAATACGATCTATTATTTATAACTTTGTTTGTGTTACAAGGTTTTTCATACCTACTATACTCCAAATGATCTTTAAACCTGGTTATTGTGATATCCAAATAATTAAGACTATCTAATTTTTCACACTCATAGGTGAACTTAATATGTTCATTAATTTCATTAGCTTCTTTTAAGATTTTTTCTGGTGATGTTATTTTACTATTATAAATAATAAATATATCATCGACATACCGTGCCAGAAAAACTATTCCACCTAAGTTCAGCAACGTTTTATCTATATTTTTCATAACAATCTCTGCCAGCTTTGGGCCGACCACCGAGCCCATGGATATTCCATCCTTTTGTCGAAAGTACTCGCCTTTAACTGCAAAGAAATTGTTTTCCAATACAAATGTTATTAATGATATTAAATCTGAAGGGGTGTTATACTCACTTAAACTCTGTATAATCATTTCTTTTGTAATCGATGGATACATTGACACTATATCTATACTCATTAAACGGTACTCTGGCAAAATTCTTCCTGCTTCTAATCTTGAAATTAAACTATCAGTATTTTTTATACTAAGTTCAGAGTTTAATATAACCTGTAATGATTTCTTTAAAAATATCTCTAAATTATATAACACGGTCATCTTAAAGTCTACTATAGGTCTGCATTTATTTTGTTTGTGTGTCTTAATACGAACATTTAACTTTGGCATTCTCACATTTTCTCCTGGTAATAGTTCTTTACTTTCAGTAATTGAAATAGCTCCTTCTTTTATTAATTTTCCTACAATTTTCTTCAATAATTTCTGTATGTTACTTGTTGGATCTAACTCTAATTTTTCAAAATTTCCTTCTTTTATAATTTCCTGTTTCTTTTTGTCTAAATCTGTTAAATTCATTATTATTAATTGCCTTGATTTATCTGCTTTTACAATACCTAAATTAAATCTATGAAGAAACTTTTTCAATCTGTTATATTTACCTATATACTTCTTAGCCTTTTGATCCATCATGTATCCTTGTTTTGTTTTAAACTTCTTTAGATCTTCAGCGATCTTTATTCTAATTTCCTCTTTTTTGTTTTTATTGAGTCCACTTTTAAATATTGCCAATTCGATGTCCGCTATAGTATCCAATGATTTATCAAAATATGGTAAATTCATACCTACACCATATGACAAAAACCGCATATAATCGTCTGGAATACTCTTTTCAGTTAGGTTTACTACCAGATTTTCTTGCCACTCTCTGTATTCCGATTCTAAAGGATAATCAAATAATTTACATAATCTTTCATTTTTATTTTTTATGTATTTATTTATAGTCTTTGCTTCTTTTCTCTTACTTTTAATGTTTAATTTAATTTTTAACTCTTTAATCTTTTTATTTATATTATTAATTAATTTACCTTTTTTATTTATTATTGATTTCAATATTAATCTTTCTATCTTCCATATATCTTGTTCATTGATGTCTTTTCTTATCGACTTCTTTAGTTGTAATGTTCTTGGAGTGATTTCTTCACGAAGATGGCACTTAAAAAATTGTACATCCTTTAAATATTTTTCTCTCTGTTCCTGTAAACCCTTCAATTTTGCCTCCGGATCCATCCTTCATTAAAAATATATATATATAAAAATATTCTAAAAAGAATCGATGGAGTCAGATAATCTATTTTTTTATTATTATTACCGTACTGTACTAATCTTTAGTACACGGAAAACTACTAGTTTTCCATTCGTTTCTGACCTTTGGAGGCTTAATAAGTCCCGAGTCCGTAGACTGGTATAAAAAATTAAAAAAGGTAAACAGGTTAACAAAGAAAATATAATTTTATTTCTATATAAATATATACTTCACCCCAAATGCATTTCGCCTGTCAAGGCCTCTTCAGTAGGGTTTCTGATGACTAGAGTGTACAATAGGAACAGCAGAAGGTATCTCAGACGACACATTTTTTTCCGTCGTAGACACAGAAGAAGACACATCTTTCTCACTGACACCATCGCGTTTACAATCTTTAAGAAACACAAACTCTTCCCAGCATTCCGCTGGTATCACCCCATTATTCAAATTCATTACATTACTTTGCATAATTATCGCGAAATGTTCTTTAAATTTTCTTTNAACTGTCAATTAGATATTAATAATGTAAAAATAATACATAAAGAGAAAAATATTGTAAAAAGAAAATTTAAAGAACATTTCGCGATAATTATGCAAAGTAATGTAATGAATTTGAATAATGGGGTGATACCAGCGGAATGCTGGGAAGAGTTTGTGTTACTTAAAGATTGTAAACGCGATGGTATCAGTGAGAAAGATGTGTTTTCTGCTGTGTCTACAACGGAAAAAAATGTGTCGTCTGAGATATCTTCTGCTGTTCCTATTGTACATTCTAGTCGTCAGAAACCCTACTGAAGAGGCCTTGTCAGGCGAAATGCATTAAAAATGGGGTGATGTATATTTATATAAAAATAAAAATATATTTTCCTTGTTAACCTGTTTACCTTTTTTTACTTTTTTATACCAGTCTACGGACTCGAAATTTAGTAAGCCTCCAAAAGTCAGAAACGAATGGAAAACTAGCAGTTTTCCGTGTACTAATGAATAGTACAATACGGTAAAAAATAGATACTCTAATTTTTTTAAATAAAAAGTTGTAATAAAAATTTATAATCATTTTCATATTTACAATCTTTGAAATATTATTTAAAATTATGTTAATATGTTCAGTTTATTATTTTAATAAATAATAAAGTTTAAAACAGTAGTTTTTTGATAAATTATTGCATTACAGGTTTAAGGTTTAAGGTTGTTGTATGTTTAAAATTTTTACCTAGAATCGTACTATAATTGTTTTCTTAATTTATCAAAAATCCATTTATTTATTACGTCGGCTAATCCGATAAATCATCGGCAATCAAATAAAAAACAAAAAAATTCTAGGTTTCTAAGCAGATTCGAATAGTAGTCAACCATCCCCAACCTTTCTGACTTCACGGACTTAAACTCACAATTTCGAATTGCACGGACCTAAACTCACAATTTCGAATTGCACGGACTACTACCATAATATTTTTAACGATACAAACTTCTATAGAAACGTTCATTCAGATCACAAACGTTCTTTTTTATTTTATTTTATTAATACGAAATTCACTTGTTTAGTTTCAACAAATAAGTGTGAAGTTTGTTGCTGCTTCGAAATAAGTTTATGGATTCTTGGATCTTTTCCACGAAAGACGACATCGCACTCACATTACAGTTGAGCGTCGTTTATCCGAATCAATTGGGGACTGAGGTTGTTCGGATAACTGATTATGTACGAAAAAATATATTAACCTATCCCATGTTAAAATTTTTCTCCGTTGCGTGTTGCTTCGCGTTGAATTTTCGTCGATGTTAAGCCTAACGTAAACTTTTTAAAATAATAATCGTGGCTATTGTATCGTTAAAAATTATTTATTTTTTACAAACAAAATAAATATATTGAAAAACATAAAAACAAAAAAATTATACTTTAGAAGTTGATCTAGTATGAAAAACGTTCGATTCAGCACTACACACAGTCCTCAAAAAAATATTGGAGTAGCCCAAGATATAGCCAAATATTGCAGCGCCACAGTACTAACGAAAATTTAAATTTGCCAACTGGAATGTTTTCGGTTAACCGGCTTTCGGATAAACGACGCTCTACTGTATTTATTAATTTATTGATAAAAGTCACTTCTTGTTTGGAGTTTTTTTTATTCGAATCTAAAACTAATGAGCGAGAAAAAGCAGCCAAGCATTTTGCATCTTTCGTAATACTTCGCGTAACTTTGAGTTGATCGATGTCCAAATTTGGACATCGATCAACTCAAGTGGTCCGTGGAGAAATTTCTCCACGGACCACTAAAATTTTCTCACGGACCACCGATTGGCGACCGCTGATATAGGTCACACAAGCTCTCTGAAGCACCACCCCCATCCGCTGTTAACGTGACAAGACGTTTATTGTTAGTCGTATGTGGTTCCCGCGTTTTGTAGAAAATTTCAAATTAGTTTATTCGATAGATGACCGTTAATTATTTTATATAAATTATAATTCCGGCGAGTTTATGAAAACACTATCAAAACTCCATCAGCGTTATTAAAACTGTTTGATGAATTCGAGTTAACCAGTCTGATTTAACATGTAAATAAATCCCTATGCTAACCCGCGTATCTCAATCAGTAATCGGTTCATCACTGAAAAATATTTGCAAATCTCTGGCCTTGTCTCCATCCATCCATGTGTGTAAATAACTAATACGCCATATCAGTAAAATCCATACGAATCATAACGTACAGTACAGTACCTTCAAAGACTAATAATAAAGACTGCCGGATAGCCGAGCGGTCAAGGTGGCAGCCAACCGCTCTGGGGACTCGGAATCGAATCCAGACGGGTCAAAAGATCCCCAGGAATTTTTCGGAGAGGTGGTCCGTCCGGATATATCGGGCCCCGTCCCATTGTGGACCTGGCCGAACCTATAATGAGCTTGCAAAAAAGAGGCCCTCTTAAGGGCGCAGTGTTAAAAAAAGGCCTAATAATAAAATATTATTACCGAAAATAAAATGATAAATTGTTTATTAATAAAAACATTTACAAAATTAATTCTGTTGTGAGCTCCTATTGTGTATTTAATGTTATATTTACTCTCACATATTTAAAAAATATACAAATACAGTAGAACCTCCATTATCCGGACCTCCATTATCCGGATTTTCGATTATCCGGATTTTTCCTTATCCGGACTATCTTCATCCCCAATTAGTCCGGATAATCGAGGTTCTACTGTACTGTATTACACTTGTATTAATTAATGTGATATTTTGAAAGGATTCTGCAAGTTAGCAACAGTTTTAAAATGCTAACTTTAATAATTTCAATAAAATGTTTTCTTTCTATTTTATAATAAACGATAAACATTAATATATTGTTTAAATTGATATAAGGAACTCTGTTTACAAACGGTACTAATCCGATTGAAAAAACCGATTGTCATTTTCAGTTGATTGAGCCCATCACTAGGATGAAGCTCACCAAATAATTTTGAAAAAAGCTTTAAATCACGATAGGGAAAATATAATATTTACATCGTTGCAAATAACTATAAGAAAATATTAAATTTAAAATAAAAATTTTGACACTACACTATCCGGAACCTGTAACCGGTGCGTGACGCGTATATATTGTATATCGCTGTTGACGAACGTTTTCGAACAATCTCTTTGCTCTTCTTCAGGCCAACTGGAATTCCCTGGACGGAGTGCATTCTATTTATTGGGATCAGGTGTCATTTCGACGAAGTGGGTCCTTTCCGACATTCTCGGTCGTGCGGTAGAGGGGGAAGTTGAGGGTTGGCATCCAACAGTGATTGCCAGGCCAGAGATAGAGTCAGCTTTTCCTTCCGGTTAACGCACATGATTACCCGGCCGGCGTTGTAGATAGTCGTGGCCTCTAGCCACCTGAGATGCTCCTAGTGGGGTGTGTTGATTATAACGGTAGTTTTTTCGAATCGCGCCTCGACTTCGGGATCCAACGCATACGTGGCCAGGGCTGTGGTAAGTCTCCCGTGTCGGATATCCGCCTGGTGTTCACGCAGACGGGTATTCAAGGAACGTTTGGTCGAACCGATGTATAATGTCTTCATTCTGTCTGCTGTCCCTGATTGGGATAAAATAGACTCCGGGGAGTCTGGTGCGATCGGAAGGGTCAGCGATATACAATATATACGCGTCACGCACCGGTTACAGGTTCCGGATAGTTCACCCCGGTGTTGAGATTAGAATAGTTTTCTCTATATAAAAATTTTGTTTCGAACTTCACATACATATTATAAGGATAGTATCAAAGTGGAAGAAAAAGCAGGGGTGTATAAGATTCCTTATGAAAACCTACAACTGGATGTTAAAAAAGATTATATCGGCGTCACTACCAGAAACTTGGGAGTAAGGCTCAAAGAACATAGATACGCCATAAGAAAAGCATCTAATTCAACGATATTGTCACAAATGGCGCAAGCGCAAGGCTCTGAGGTTAAATGGGATGAGGCAACAATCATCAAGCCTCTGTCTTCCCCATCTCTAGCAATGACGGCGGAGAAAATTGAAATATACAGAAGTAGGATAGGGGAAGGCTGTTTAAATGCGAGAGATGCGGAGAGCCTACCATCGGCATGGAAATATTTGGTTAAGAAATATACTAGAAACTTCGACCAGAATTAATCCATTGAAGATTTATGTTATTTCTGTTTTAATTAATTAATTAATTTATTTGTTTATTTATTCTTCCGTTATTTTTTACTTGTAAAATTTTTTGATTTAAATATTTTTATGTTCTATTTATGGAACATTTGCGTTCCATTTTTTCGACCTGAAGATGGCCTATTAACTAGGCTGAAAACGTTTGTTTTTGCAAATTATATTTATTTCTCGGCAAAAAAAGGTGTTTTCTTTATTAATACATATTATATGCATTAAAACAAAGAAGTAACGTGTTATTATTTTGTAATTAACAAACATATTTAAACAAATGAATTAAAAAAATGTATTTTTTCTTTATTTCAATATTATGTAATTATACCTTTTTATTTTAAAATCATTTTCGGAACCACATTTTTAAAAATCATTTCTTTCGTAAATGATTCTACAAATTTTGATCTGTGTTTTAAACGAAAATATTTATTAACTAGCTGACTCATTTTTGCTTGGGAAATTTCAATGTAATTTCTATATAATTTTGTAATTCTACACAATAAAAATTAAACATAAAATTTGAAAAATCTTGCTTAAAATTATGTTTAGACAGGTAGTAAATCAATGTAAAAGAACGGTAATTAAAAAAAAGATTTAAAAAATTTTACTTTTCCTATTGTTGATCTATTATTTTGTAGCTCAGATAACCATAGATCACTTCAGAAGAATATATCAAAGACGAAGGTTTTGTGTTTACAAACATTTTCAGTATAAAAATAAGATATGAAGTGAAAGATTGACTTGAACAAAAGTAAAGCAGCATTTATTTTTAAAAATTAAAATATATCGCACCGTAGTTGAGTTTAAATTATTACTAGGTCATCGTGCGACTTCGTCGTATCGCGATAGAATTGAAGTAGAGCCAAAAGGAAAGAAGCGATCCCAGCACCTGTTAGGCACAGAAGATTCGATTTTTGTACGGTACCGGACGCGGACAGGTGAACGTTTCCACCACAAAACAGGCTATCCTCGTACCTGCAGGCCATGGGAGACATGATTCTTGCACTGGCAAGGTACAGAGAGACGATCCAAGAACAAAGCAATTGCCATAGATTGCTTTGTTCTTGTGTTTCGTTCGTTTTTCGCGCCTATTTTCCGTTAGGCACACGCAATACTGTTTTTATTTTTGAGCCCTAGGCCTAAATTCTGTTAGGTGTGCTCGTCGCATCAGATAGCATGAACATTTTCGATATACAAAGATATTACCAATGACAATGAAATCATGGACTCCTATTTTTACTTTCCTGGCTCTGTTATAGATAGCAGAGCCAGGAAAGTAAAAATAGAAGTACAGTATGGCGATCGGTCAAAAAATGACCCACAAGATTTTTACATTTTTGGACTTGAGACCTTGAAATATCGAGAAATGTAAAAACATTTTTTTCCCCTGTATGTATGGATGTTGATGTGTGTGTTTGTGTATTAGAAAGATTCGTGCTATTAGATTTTGGTGGTTTAATATCGATGGGTGGGGAGATAAAGGGTGGTCGTGTGTCATATCTCGATTAGGGTCGGACTTAATGGCGATTTTATTTGTTATTAGCATTTACATTTTTTATAAAACCCATCCCTACTCTCAAAATTAAGCTTTTTACACTTTTAATTATTATAAAATGGCAAAAGTTTTTAAATGAAATATCGTAACAGATAGAGCTACCAGAATTGTAAACGTTGCCGGGAAAGTTAAGCGATTCGCTGCTGGATTTTTACATTTAAATGGACTCATTACATTTCTGGATTCCTTGTCTCGATTAATGTAAAATGGCAGTTTTATGAAAATCGATCCATTAAATTTTTAGAACAAACTCGATTCTATAAGCCCATATAAGACTTGCTAACGACCGTGAAACATTGCACGACAAAATCGTGCGATATCGATTTGTCGCACGTGCTCGTGAAACGCCCTTATATCTCAAAAACGAAGTCATGTAACCCCATTCTTTTTATTGCATTTTTGGATTCCGTATAGCAATTAATGGAAAATGGCAAAGTTTAATCAAAATCTATCGAACGGATTTTGAGAACGAACACGATTCTGTTAACCTCATAGAAGAAGCTACGCTTCAACGAGGTATAAATGGCAAAAGACGCGAAAAAGAAAAATTTACAAGAAATTAAACAACCTATTATTTAGATTTTTGTAAATATTTCACAGTGAATGTATTAATACAGTAGCTAAAATGCTTTTTGAAATCATCATTGAGACAATTAGGTAGTAAAAAGTATTTTACCCAGAAATATATAGGCCTAATGAAATTAGAAAAGACAAAAGTGTTATTGGATGGTTCCCTTCCAATTTTAAAATATTCAACGACTGTTTACGTAACTTGAAAATTTCTTAGGATAAGGTGAAAATAAATATTCTACGTTTGTTTGCTATTACATTGTGGCACAGTGCAGAAGCGATTGGTTATTTTAGTGTTTCCTCGAGTTCTTTCTAAACCCATGACGGATTTTACAAAAGAGAAACAAACAAAATCAACGCAGGTGATAGTATGAAACAATACTAACTTCTGGGCCCAATACTATTTTCGGCAATTCTCTAAACTGACTTCAAATGAATGTCATTCGTTTTCAATCGCGAATAATAGAGGAAAATTCCATTTCAGTACATTATAATTAACCAGCTTTAAAGTACGAACTTGAAACCAAAATTTAACCAGATTTAGAAAAGCTTCGGACGGCACTTGTGACGTCATAAATGAAGTGTTCTGGCTTGGAAATAACGATGACCATGCTTTAATTCCAAGCACAGGCAACCGGAGGCCCTCGGGTTTCGTACTGCCTCCCGCGACTTTTTCTACAAGATGTCTTAAACGTACTGTATTTACAATAAGCCATGTATCGGATGAAAAAAGACTGGAAGTGATAAATCTAAAAATTAATTATCCGTAATACTCGCAACTCCGTTACAAATCTATCACCAATCTTTTTATGTATATTTAGAATTTACATAAAATCCGATGCTAGACTCGACTTTACATCAAAGCAGAGTCATTTGATCCTGTAACATACAAAAGTTGCCTACGCCTGCCAAATAAAATATTTTAATCGTACATAAAGATTATTATTATTCTTGAATAATATATTTATAGAAATAATTTTTACATAAGTTACAAAAAAATACATTTAATAATTTACTATTAACGGAACATTAAGTACAGAACACAAATAATCATTTTATATTATTAAGTAAAAGATTTGATTTTAAAACCAATATTGTGTTTCAGCGTAATAGGATGATTCCTGTCCATGTGTGATCTAAGAAATATAATTACAGTAGAGCGTCGTTTATCCGAAAGTCAATTATCCGAAAGAATTCGTCGACAAATTTAATTTTCGTCAGTGCTGTGGCGCTGCAATCTTTGGCTGTCTTGGGCTACTCAAATATTTTACGTTTTTAATACTAAATTAACTTCTGAAGTATAATTTTTTATATTTTTCAATATACAGGTAACCCCCGTATAACACGGCAGTTCTATAGCACGGATTCACTCTAACACGGTTCGAGAATTGGTACCATCCCCCGTATAACACGGTACTTTTATAGCACGGATTCACTCTGACACGGTTCGAGAATTGGGTAAAACCCTCGTACAACAGGAAATGTAATAAATTTTTACATACTTAACTAATAATAGTTCACGAAAATTATTATTTTCGTGAACTATTAGTACTTAAGTATGTAAATTTTCTCTTCTCGC
>NW_019384454.1:136293-153190 GCF_000671375.1 Centruroides sculpturatus
ACCGTAAGTCTAATACAGTACTGTAATTTTATACATTTCTTGTGAAAGAAACATTTCTTATTCAACGGCGATTAAAATTTATATTAATGATGTCTCCAAAGTTCAACGAAGTTTTCGCAGAAAAATAACATCAGAAATCGCGGCCGCGGTTTGCTGCGCTGTTCCGCGACGAAAACAAGCTTGAGCAACGGCGATGTCGAATGGTGCACACTCGGTAAGTAATCCTACAATTTTTTGTTTATAGCGTACTTTATACGGATTATTTCCAAAAAAAAATATACGTATTTTGGAAATGTTGAGTCGGATTAGTCTAGAATTGATTAATTTTATGGAAGAAAACCTTTCAAACAGCTGTAGTGCATAAACTTCACACGTGTCGGGCTGTGATTCCTACAAAATTGATTCCCAAAGAACAGAATGTATCTACCATCTTATAGGGGGGATCGACTGTATATTTTTTCGTACATAATCGGTTATCCGAAATATCGTTTTTTTCCGAACAACACCAGTCCCCAATTGATTCGGATAAACGACACTCTACTGTAATACTGTAAAGTTTTAAATAAAATAATCTGTATATTTAGAAATTTAGAGAACCTCATAATTCACTGCAGATCAACGCTTGTAAAAACAAAGTAAAAAGTATTTAATAATTTCTGTAAATATCAATAATATAATTCAAATTATTGCTGGTCTACAATAATGTAGAAATGGCCTGGAATTCTGAATCGAGATATTTTACGAAATAAATAAAATAAAATAATTATTACTAAATATTGGATTCATTAAAATTTTAACATGCTTTACTGTGTACTACTTAATTAATCAAATTGGCGATTATGCAAAATGTCCGGTAAATCTAGGATGGTGAATTTGATAAATAATGCATTCTCATTGAGTAACTGTTGGTTAAAAAGTAACCAAACCCAGCACTGGACTGAGAGATTAATATTTGTGCAGCTAATGAAGAATAGTTCATGCCATAAAAGCATTAAGTGCAATCCTTAAGATGCCATACTTGGTTCATCCCTAAAGGTTGAGCTGAAGAAGACATCATCCCTTCGTAATGATGCTGTAGCAGATGTTTGCACGGAAAGGAGCTACAAGAAATAATTGAATCGCTACATCAAAATCAATGCCAATTAAATGGACCCAATGAAAATGTTTCAGAAAAAGTATTGAGAATTAACAGCCTTCATTCAACAAACCCAATGTGACTATCCCTGATTCGTCAACCAAAGTACATTCTAATATGGAAATGATCAGTCTTCAAGTAATCAAGAACAAAAAGGAAGAAGTTGAGAAGAAGTAAGCGAACGCAAAGGCAGGTTTAGAAGCTCAAGCGAAGAAAATATCAGCGCTGAAGTTTGCTGTAGCCAAAGTAAAAGATACAATGAAACTAAGAATATCAGATATGAACAGGGCAAAAGGCGATCCGGGGATTATAATGGCAGTAATATTAGCTATCGAAAATGATGAGTACTATCATTTGGAACAAATGAGATATGTCTTTCATAACTATATACCAGAAACCAGTTTGTGCTATGGTACAAACAATTTCTTACAGTAGAGACTGTACCAAATATCACTTTCTCTTAGGGAGTGTGTAAGGAGATCCAAAGTATCAAAGATGCTCAAATGTAAAGAAAAGTGTAATTCATCCAAATGGAATGAAAAAAAAATGAAAAGTTATGTAACTCAAAATGTCATGATAGTTTGCCATGTTTGAATAAGCAGTAAAAATTATTCGAGTTCTATATTTTTTCCCAACAAATTTTTTGATATTTTTGTACACAATTCTATTATTAAGCTGAAACAGATTTTTCTTAATTTTCTTATATTCGTTAAATCGTTCTAATAGTGAAATAACTAGGCAGGTGCAACAGGTGCACCTGCACAGGGCCTACTTAGAAGGGGGCCTAAAATGCATGTATTTGTTTCATTATTTTCCCAAACCTAATTAATTAAGGGGCCTAACTGCAAATTCTTGTAGAGGGCACAGGAATGGATAGTTACAGCACTGCATTCTAATATTAAAAAACAAAAAATGCATTTTATTAAAATTTGTTTAAATCCCTGTTACTTTATTAAAACAACAAAAGATGAGAAATTTATTATTATTTATGAAGTTTATGAACTGCATTTTGGTAATTATGCAAAGAGCACTTTAAAAGTAATATATTCAGCAATATCAATCAAACTTACCAAATTCATTTGGGAATTGTGTAAAATCACCGGTAAAAATGAGAAACCTTAGAAAAATTTATCAAACTCACCAAGATGATTGGTGATTATGCATAATAATAATCATAATCAGCCATACATAAAAATATGTAGATATGTTGTCAATTTCTCTGCTAATTTGTTCTACATTAATTACAATCTACAATTTAAAACATACATGTTCAAGATTTATTTCCACTCACATGTACGGTACCATGAGCATTACATTATAAACAGGCAATATCTAAAAAGAAAATCTCTTGATAGTCCACTATATAGTATTTGAGATATTAGTTTCAATAATAAGATTACTACTTTTTTAATGCTAATATTTATAATTTAAATGAATAGAAACAAATCTCTCTTTAAGGCACTTTACTAATGTTTTCCTATTTTACTCATGTTCATTATTTTCAGCACTTGTCTTGCTCTTAAAGGGTGTTTTTGGGATTTTTAATATTTTCTTTCATTTGCATTGTTTTTTAGGTCTAGCACTATTACACATTTAAGAAATGTGCATAAATACATTCTTAGAGTTTTATATGCACTGACAGGCAAAACAAAAGATGCAATTTGCTTTAAGGTTGTGGTCTAGATCACTTGACCCATTGTATTAGCTAAGTGTGTCTTAAATATCTTTTCTTAAGCATAGAGTTTTTCTTTAAATTGGAAATTTCATAGGAAATGTGTCCTCCAAACATTTAAAATATTGAAATGCTTATGCTCAATTTTCGTATTTGTAAATTCAGATTTTATTAATAAGTTTTATTGTAAATAAAAGATTTATTTTAAAAAGTCATTTTTTAAGTACATTTTCTTGAATTTTCTTCTAGGATCCAAACATATTTAGAATAAGTATTTAATATTTTTGTAAACAATTATTTATAACTAACTCTTTGAAAGAATTTGTATTTTCTTTGCAAAGAAACCATAATATACAAAATATGTCAATAAATTAATATATATATGTATATATATATATANCGGAACAACGAATTTATGTAGAACTGGAAAATAGTGACTCTGGAAACGAAGAATTCAAAGAACTTGCTTACCACAAATGATACTAGACAAATTCATCGCCAAAACCAAGAATTTCAGAAGCACCAGGACCTTTATCACAAAAATAAACTTTATATTTCTGTGTGCATATGTTGGTATTATGTAACATATATTATTATGCGAATTAATATAAAAATAACTTTAAATTAAAATTAGTTTATTTTTGGTCGCGTGTTCCCCTTTCTCTATTTACTATGGGTTAAAATGACCTAGTTTAACGCTGTTTCATTTAGCTCTTTGTTGTCTAGAAACGCATCCTAAGCGCAAAACGAGGTCTTACTGTAGCTATGCAACATACAAATTTATGTAATTTATTTTATTAAACTAACTATGTTAATCATTTTGAATAGAGGAATATGAATCATCTAATAGAGGTGCTGATTCATCATCATTATGATTAACTCCTCTTACTGAAGTAATACCAGAATCTACCAGACTGGGGTAAGATTCTACAGGTGTTTTCCGAAGTTGTGGAATAAAAGGAAAGTCAATAATTTCATTGTAAAAAGCTGTACCCATAATTAAAAACAGAAAGCCATCCACTGGAAAAATTTAATGTATATTAGTTTTTTCATAGAAAAAATATTTGATGAAAACTATCAAAATGAATTAAGATTTTATAACAAACAGTTTAATTAAAAAATTAAATTTTCAAATATTTATCTATATATAGTGTAAATTCACACAAATTCTACTTGACAACTAATCATTGTAGAGATCATAATTTATTGTCTTAAGTCTTTGTTAAATTTTTATAGAAGACTAAATTTAAATAACTATTTTATCAAATATTTCACTAATATTTTCAGAAAAAAAGAATTTTCAAATATTCATTTTTATTAAATGATAATTAACTAGTTCAGTCAAAACTTCATTCATGAATTACAATATAACGATAATACAGTAAGACCCTGCTTAACGCTGCCTTGATTAACCCTGATTCGATATAACGTCAATGCAACACAGTCTGCTTGAAACCTAAAAAAAAAAATAAACACTTACGCTGATTCAAATTATCATGGCATTTTATTGTTTCATACATAATACGATTATTCCTGAACATGAACCTATCAGCAAAAGGTGCCAATTCGTCGTAGTGCTGTACTTTCCTTAAATCTGTTTGTTGCAATTTTGGAAAAAATATAACATCATAGATGCCATATGCAATATTGACTTTGCTTGGCAAGAATTAACTAATGAATGCATGAATGAAATGTAGAAGTTATAACTGAAGATATCCAAGAATTCTCAACAAGAAAGGGCCTATCATTGACCAAATTGTCAACCTAATTGATACAGCAGGACTAGGAGATGTAGACGAGCAGGATATTGAGGAGTTACCACGAGTTTCTGGTGAGAGCGTTACCATTGACGACCTTCAAGAACTGACAGAACAAGGAATTAGTGTAGAACTGAAAAATAGTGATTGCGAAAAACTAAGAATCCAAAGAATTTCTCTACAGATTTCCTTAGAAAAAGTTTAGTAACTATAACCGAAACTATTGATCAAATTATAGCAAATGATCCAGATTTTGAAAGGAGTGCAAAAGCAAGACAAGGCATTTTGTGATCTCTTGCTACAGACATTTGCTTAAAGAAAAATAAAGCAACAAATTGAAACTACACAACTTTATTGCAAAAAAGAAGAATTTCAGATGAGCCAGAACCTTCATCATGAAAAATGAACTGTATATTTCTGTGTGCATATGTTTGTGTGTTATTTAACATATATTATTACGCATATTAATATAAAAATAACTTAAAATTAAAGTAAAATCTGTTTATTTTTAGTCATGTGTTCCCCTATCCCTATTTACTCTGTATTAAAATGACCTCATTTAACGCTGTTTTCTTTAGCACTTTGTCATCTAGGAATGTATTCCTCGCATTAAGCAGGGTCTTACCATATAATATTAACTCTCAGAAATTATAGTTTATATTATTATAAATTTTGGAATTTTATTTTAAACTATATAGGGTTATTGCTTTTTATAGTTTTAATATTTATATTCTTAAATATAAATTTTAGAACTATGTTTTAATGTAGATTAAAAACGTTTTTTAATCACATTTGAATCTTAAATATTCATTTTGTACTTTTAATAGAGTAAAAATGTTGTTTTCTATTAAATACAAATAAAAAATAAAGCAACGAATAACATAACATACAATAAAATGCCACGATAATTTGAATCAGCATAAGTGTTTATCTTTTTTTTTTAGGCTTCAAGCAGACTGCGTTACATTGACATATCAAATCAGGGTTAAGCAGGGTCTTACTGTATTATTAAAAAAGCTTTGACTAGCATCAAATGATCTGTTGGATTATTTATCAGGATAGATAATTAATTCAGCAGATCATTTGACACTAAAAGTGAATTGTGTTGATGTATATGTTGTTATAAGTTGAGACTACTTTAATTTTATTAGTACTGTAAAATAATTACATTTTCAACATTAGGTGGATTGATCTATATTTAAAAGTAGATTAAAATTTGATCTGCTATTTTATTTATTATTTCTTTATCAAATCTTTACAAAAATTATGTAATTTTATTCAAGAAAATTTATAGATTACTACTATAATATTAAATTATAACAATAATAAAAAATAAAAAAAAAATTACAGATACATTCATCATTTTATCACCAATTTGACATTTTAATGTAAAAAAAGATGAGTACACTTGATGCCAAAATGTAATAAAATGTGTCCAAAACTGTCTTTTGGCATTAAAAATGATACCAAATTGATATCAAAAATCAAGCAAATACTTTTGATGGATCATTGCCATGATCTTCAGGCAAATGAATGGAAAAATAGAAAACATAACTTGTTCAAATTCCAAATCAGAAATTTGAATTGAGAACAAACTTGTAGAATATTAATATACAAATTTTTCTTTTAAGTTACAGAATGAAAAAAATGTTATGTTAATATTCTATGAATTTGTTCTCAATCTGAATTCCTGGTTTGGAATTTGAATAAGTTCTGTGTTCTATTTTTCCATTTGCTAGCTTGATGACAGTAATGTACTGTGCTATTGAAAGTACTTTGAGCTATTTTTAATAAAATAAAGTGTTGTTTTAACATGGAATTATAGCTTTTGAATTCTTATTTTATTGATATTTTAATGTAATTTCATTTCTTAAATTTTTGTATTTTAACCAGTTTTATTAATATCACTAATTTTCTACAAATTTCAATACACATTATATTAAGAATTACATAAAATTTTACTGCTAAATTACCTTGAAAAATTCCATATCTTTTATCAAAAGGTTCACCAAAACTCTATAAATAATAAACACAAAATTATTAATATTTAAATTAACAATTATAATAAAAGAAACATTTGAAAAACTTTACCTTATCAAAGAAATAGTAAATTATTAAACCACAAATCCAAATAACAATTGTTCGACAAGCATCAATTAATGTTCTATGGACAGCTATGATTAGAAAATAAAATTTCATTCAAGTGATCTTTATAAATTATAAATTTATATATTAAATATAATTTTCATTAAATTAATGTTCTAGTATATTTAAATAACAGGTTTAATTAAGTACTTTATTATCCTACCTGTTAAATTCTTTGTTACTGATAACCCAAAATAATTATAAAATGCAATTGATATTAAATATAACAAAGAGAATATAAGTAATTCCATATTATTTCCAATTTGATATAATGCATCAATACTATTTTCATAAACTCCACCAACTTGATTCCCAGGTATAAAGTATAATATAGGCAAAACAACCTACAATAAATGGAGTAACAATAAGACCAGATTTATAAATGAAAAATCATTTTAATATAAAAATCAGAATGCATATAAATAATAAATATTTTATATTACAAACACACAACATAAAATAAATATATTTAATGTTTTATGTCTGTGCATATTCTCATACCAAATGCTCTGGAAGACCATTCCATTGAGTCTCTACACTTGAACCAAAACTGACTAAGATGCTAAATGATCTCAAATCATTGTATGTCATTCTGTATGCAATATTGAAGATTAAGGCACTTCCAACAGTATGGACAGTTGTTTTAGTATATTAACTTCCTGATGCATATCACACAGATTTTTGTAGGCTGCATACAATTACTAAATAGTTTCAATATGATCTTCTTTCACAGGCACTCATACAGTACCAAGAAAAAATTGATGACTTGCTTGAAATAAAGTTTCCTATACTTTCATTAAAATTCTTGATAATAGCTTTTTCTCTCATTTAACTTGACACAAAAATGCCATGTTTATTTACCTATACAGCCTACTTCATAATCTAGTACAGTAGAGCCTCGAAAACTTGGCACTCCGGATAACTCGGCCACACCCTAGCAGGGCAAAAAATCCTTAGTTAATTAATTTTCATGATAAAGACAGCTTTATGCCTCAAAGTATTTTTCTGAGGTCTGTCTTATCAGGTAAATTACTGTACACAGTGTATTCATTAATTTTCATTTTCATGTAGTAAAGGCTCTATGCCTTCATAAAAGACGTACTTTTCCTTTGTTTAAGGGTATTTTGGCAGTTATTCTCTGTTGTATTCTCAAGTAAATAATACATACAAGTACAGTACAGTATTTTCTGAGGAAACACTCATACATATTTTTTTTAACCCCATTCCCGATAACCCGGCATTTTCACATACTCGGCCACCCTTCAGTCCACATTAGGCCAAGTTTTCGAGGCTCTACTGTACCACATACAAACTTTGAGATTTGCACTTTCATAGTGACAAAGTGGTTATTTAAACCAACTGTGAGTGATGAAATATCAAAATTGGAAAAATTTAGAGCCATCCTGTACCTAAATATGTAAAATACAGAAACATTTCCTATTCAATGCTTTCTGGCACTATTGAAAAACAATGAGCAATTATGATTTATAAATTATGAGCAATTATTATCTTGGATTTGAAATATAATAGAATCAACTCTGTTTTTTACGAACATTGCACAACTCATAACTGCAAAATAGATAAGAATGACGTTATAATAGTACACAAAGAAAAAAATTGGTACAAAAGAAAATTTAAGGAAAGCTATGAAATTACAACAGACAAAAATAATTAAAGCGTTCGAAAGCATTTTTAAGATATTAAAACGATTTGCTGGATTATTTAAAGGTTTTGATTTTATTTATTTGACAAAAATAATATTAACAAGAATCTAAGCACAGAAATTCATAAAAACTGGTTACAGCTATTAAAATAGAATGTTTATACAGTCGCAGGCGAGACTGTTTGCAGCATTCTGGGAGTGAGACATTGCATATTGCAAGGCATGCGGGGAGGCCATCATGTCGGCAGGGAAGGAAAGGGGAGTGGGAAGATGTAGTGCAGAAGGTGCCTGACAGATGTCCACAAGATACAACCTATCTATGTAACAGACTGAAGAGGGACAAAAGCCTGAAACACGTATCTATGTGGATTAAAAGTTGTTGATGAAATTACAGTATTTGCCAAGTGTCAATAAATTTGCCAAGTCGTGACATTGAACCAAATGAGCAATAACTTATTGTGACATCATCACAATGCTGGGTTTCAATTTTTAATTATATTTTAAATTTATTTTATTTAAAATATATGTTCTCCACTTCAAATTAGTACTGTAGTGCAGTGAAGTGTACTGTGAAGAAAATAGGTTGAGAATCACTGCTGTAGTGTCTTGCCTCTGTATATCGTACTTTTCTGTTAGCAATGGAGTTGTGCCAATCATCTGCTTTCAATAACTTCTTTCAAGGGAAAACTTTTGAATTGAACTAGCATAACTTCTGGTTTGCATCAAAGTTCCTATATAGTTAATTGGGGCTTCTGATCCCTAAGATTTCGATATCGGGTCTCATCTTTCATCTATCTAACCCTGTTCTTGAGATTAAGACAGATGGACAGACGGATGACAGTGGGAATTTATAAGTCTATAATTTTTTTCAAATTGCAGCACAAAAATGTTACTAAATTTTGTAGGTATATTATTCAAGATATGAGGAAAAAAAAGACAAATATTTGCACCATTAACCAATTTAACATTAAAATATATTTTGTGCAGTGCTACTTTCATATAAAGTTACTGAATTTTGCACTAATTAATAATTTTGAATTGGGTTCCATTATATTTTTTCTTTAAAATTATTTTAAATTTTTTTAACTTTATAATACTTTTAAACTTTTTCTTATTATTAAATTCATAATATTTAACTGGTTTTCTTGATTTGTAGTCTTAAAATCAACCAACAGACAAAAATATTTATACATACACAAATTATTATCATCAAAAATATTTAAAATATATTTTGCACATTATTGTTCCAACAAACAGTTTGTGTGAAATTATTATTTGTTCTGAAATTAATGCATTTACTAAATTCAAATTGAGGCAGATAGTTTTCCTCCTATAAATTTTAATTTCTATCTGATTTATAGATAAGAGACTAATCAGATTCTTTCTTTTTCCATTTTAGAAGAGACATTTGTGTGTGCAGTATAGTTGATTCATCTTTGGATCATATCTTGTGATAGCAGTTTGTGCCTTTTTGTAAAAATTATGTCAGATTATTTTTTGTGTTGCTTCCTCATTTTTAATAATTTTGTGAAGATAATTTGATACAGATTCTTTCTTCAAGGTATTTATTTTTATTAAAAAGGTTAAATTTTTAATCTATTGACATTCATGTAATAGTAATTTGGGTTTTTTTCCATTTAGGTTTATAGTATAAAACTTGGTGATTTTATGTTAGTGTGTCCCAGGGATGTGGTTTGCAGACTATTTAACCACTGGTTAGTTAACCACTGACTAATTTGAATATTTTTTCTTTCATTTTAAGTATGATACTGTTATATAAGTTTGTGTTTTTGTATTTTTGTTTTCTTTTTACTTTTTTGGATAGTTCTCCCACTTTTAGGTTTAAGATTGAATTTACTCATTGTAATTGTAGGTTGTGTATATCTATGACTTGTGTTAATGGATATATTTGTGGTACTTTTTGTATTTCTCTCCACATATGGTTGTACTAGTATGCAAAATTAATTAATTTAAAATTCATAATTAAACATGTACAAAAATTAAAGTATCAGATTAAATAGAATAAACATCACAATTAACTAATATTAAGCCTAGAAAAAATGAAAAAAGCTTTATTAATACAATAAGATTAATAATTTTATTGTATTAAGTGAACATAATAAATTATTTGTATATCTTTATCAGACATACAAATAATTATTTTTTTCCTTGGTATTTTTGTCTTTTAATACTATGTGGACTTGTAAACCGAGTGCTGTCATAATGAATGCTACAAGATATTGTGCGAAAGCTGCTATTTTGTTACAATGATAAATTAGTAAACTTTGTTAAGTATGTAATAAATCTAGCATCTTAAAAAATGGGATGCATGGATTACTCAAGGTGCAGATGTATTAAGTAAACATTAATTTATAACTTTTTTTAATGCAATGCCAATCAACTATAGTGTATACATAACAAAACAACATTGTACTGTTTACATATTATTTAAGGATAAAGGAAAATGTCTTACCAAACTTGTTATAATAAATCCATAAAATCCTTCCATTCCAACTACCTGTAAAAGAAATTTTTATTACATACATGAATTTATTTTAAATATTTAAAAAAAATTACTTTTAATCCAGTAATATTTTTATTTATATAATATTTNACCGCTCACATGCTACAATACACTGGAGATGCGGTTCATTAACCATTCCTTTTTTTTTTTTTTCTTTTTAAATAAAATTATGTCTAAAGAAATTTAAATCTTATTGCCCCAAATGATCGCCTTTGCATAAAGATTTTTAATTTTCTTTAGACAATAAATTAATTAGAAGGCTAAATAGGTATGAAGACTCTTTAACTTTAAAAAAAAAGTGTTGAAATCAATATTACTTACTTATAATTATTGCAGACTGGTTGAGAAATTAAGCAGCAAATTTCATTCAGTTCGAAACCATAAAATGAAATCGTTTAATCAGAAAAGGAAATTTTAAAGGTCGTTTACATAGTACACAGTTACAGTGAATGATGATTCAGTATTCTAACTGGTTTGTCAGCGTGTAAACCAGTTGAAAAACTTGCTCTAAATGTTTCATATATTCCAGTGCCGTATTAAGTATTGATTAACTTTCTTTCCCCTCTTTACGACGATTTAACACGAATATAAGGCAGAATTTCTACTTATAAAAATATTGAGACACACAAAATATACTAGTTTTCAAGTATGTCTGTCGTAATAAGAGTATATACAATAATATTTATAATAATTCATAGTCTACTACTAAATATCATATTTACTTGAATAATCTGCACACACTTTTACCAAAGTATTGTGACAAAGTCAGAGTGCAGTCTAGTCAAAACATATTTGGTGATACAACCCACAAAGTCCAAGGAGCTTCCAGTTAGTATAACAGTTATAACACATTTTTACTTACTTTACTAATGACAAATATAGTCAACAGTTATGGGAATTATTATTACACATTTTAGTGTGACTAATTTTGTGAAAATGAGGATAAATGAAATAAGTTAAATATACAATTAAGACTGACAGTAAATAACCTTTATACCTACATTACCTCTTAGTTCAAGCTATTAGTCTATTAGTATTTTTACCTTCATTTCAAAAAACAAAGTACTCTTACTTTCATTTATTAGTAAGTTAATTAATTATAAAATACATAATTATAATTTGCCGATTATTTATCTATCAGATATACAAATAAAAATACCAAGGAAAAAATAAGTTATCTTTTAATACTATGTGGACTATAAACGAAGTGCTGTCATACTGAATGCTAAAAACCAGTGTGTGAAAGCTGCTATTGTGTTGCAACCATCAATTAGTAAACTTTGTCAAGTATGTAATAAATTAAATTGATCCAGTATCTTAAAAAATGGGATATGTGGATTACTCAAGGTGCAGGATTATTCAAGTAAATTTAATAATTCCAAACTTTAATTCAAAAATAAATTAGATCAAAATTTTTTTCTATTTCTGAAAAAATCCACAAGATTTTTTGTAAAATTGCTTTTATCATCAACAAATTCAAAATAAAAGTACATCAAATGTTTTCAGCTTCAAAAATAAATATTTCAAAACTACAAATAAGATTTAAGGACTGTAATAGAAATCAGTAAAATTCAAAAAATATTTTTGTTTATTATTTATAATTTTGTTTGTTGTCATAGCAACAATTTCAAATAATTAGAATAATAAAACTGATAATGGACTTCTTAAAGTAACTGTGCTGTTGTTTTAAGCAATGAATGAAATAGAAATTCCCCAAGTACATTGGATGGAGTGCTAAAAATCAGTATGCAAGATATTGTCTATTTCTCAAAGCTATTTCTCAGATTCTGGTGAAAAATATGGTGCTCACAGCTTGATCAGAAGATAATCAAAGTCATTTCCAAAAATCACAGTATATCAGTGAGAGGTATTGCAGAAAATTGTGAAACTAATCAAAGGTTCAAAAGGATAAACAGTGTCCAACTATAGCCACATGCAAATTGCAGAACTGGTAGAGGTGACAGATATATATACAGTAGAACCCCTCTAATCCATCACTTTTGGGACTGGGGGTATGGTCGGAATGCAAGAAAGGTCGGATTATCAGAAAAAAGTAAAATAAACAATCTTCTCCTTTGTCTAGTCTTTGTAGCACTGCTAATTTTTCATTTAATGAAAGAGTAACGTGTTTATGTTTCACTCTTGACATGTTGAAAACACACACAAAACTGTACATGTACACACAATGTAAAACATATACTGTAACAAACACAGAAAAACGCCACGGACGGTGAGTCACCGACAAGTCGGGACAAGTTTCTCGACTCCGACCACGGTCGGATTAACCGAAGTGACGGACTAGCCGAGGGCGGACTAGAGGGGTTCTACTGTATATATATATGCAAATGATTAAGTTTGCATAAACATCAGGTCATATGGTACCCAGTATTGGGCTATAAAGTCCAGCAGTCTGCTCAGGCTGTAAATGCTATCAGTGACAGTTCACAGCAGTTGAACTTTCAAAGAAGCTTAGAAAATGCCTTGGAGAAGACAGCAAGCTGAATACCACCAGTTAATTTTTGGAGAATGAGACTGGAATAATAAAATCAAAGTTTTAAATGACTGTATTTTGACTTAAATATGATAGATAATCTTGATGTTAATTAATTTACAATACCCAAGTAAACAAACTGAAATAACAGTAATAAATTATGAAAATTTCATTTACTAGGTGATTGGATTCAAATCTTATTCCCTTATTACAGTTCTATTAACAAATAATCTATAATTATACTTACGATTAGAAGTAACCATAGTTTAATATACACACTAAATTATATTGTTAAAAGTAAAATAAATTGAATATATATTAATTAAAATTTCAAAAATTAGTTAAATAATGATCTAATAATAATTTTTATACCTGAAGTGGATGAAAATTCCTACTTTTTAAGAATATTTCTTCAACTATCATCTGAATAGCACTAAAAACTTGCCCAACTATTATGAGTATTATTCCTAAAAACAACAAATTTCATAATAAAAAGTTAAGAATTTAACAAACATGTAACCATTAAAAATGTAGTAAATAACATTTACTAATCATCTAACATTTTTAGTCTTTTTGATTGACTTTCTTCAGGAAAATACAAAATTTCATAAAAAAAAACAAAGCGTTCCTTATTCTAAGAATGGTTTTTATAAGCTTCTATTTTTGGAATAATAGAAATTTTATATTTATTCAAAATAGAAGCTTATAAAAATCATTCTTGAAATACAGACGGCTTTGTTCTTTTTGTGAAATTTTAAATTTTATGTATTTTCCTGTAGGTGGTCAATCAAAAGAACTGAAAACGTTAGATGATTAGTAAATGTTAGTTACTGCATTTTTAATGGTTATGTGTTTGTTATTGTAATAGTGCACTTACAGAAAGGATTAAGCATTAAGAATTTATAAAGAAAATACTAAAAATAGAATATATTATTACCCAGAACAATTTTGTGATTTTGATGTGCAGAATGTTTTAAAACACCTGATAAACCGACAAGAATCAAGCCTATTACTGTGGTTGTCATACCTAACCACTGTAATCCTTTTAAATTTTTCTTCAAAAAAATTTTCTAAAATGAAAAAAAAATTTTTAAATTTTGATTTAAATGTACAATAATTTTACTATAAATATTATTCATGTGAATCTTTTAAAAACATTTTTCCTATTGCAATGTAAAATTTTTAATGTATTAGTAATGATTAAACTATGAAATTCAAAACTTTCTACAGAACATTTAAAGGTAAAAAGTTAAAATTTGAAAATCAAGCTTCTTAAAATATATAAAAGAATTTATAGGAAAAATTTTACTTTTATTCTTATCTTGATTTAGTATTTTTTTAATAAATGCTTGATATATGCTTTCTTTGTTATTAATTAATGGTGTATTTTTATCTGCAGACATTTCAACTTGATTTTATTCAAACAAAATGTGATGTAAAAATGTTTAAGTCCAAAAAGTCCAAAACAAAGAAAACAGTCTCACATCAGGAATAATGAGTTAAATTTCACAACTTATAATTACATCATATATTTATGTTAAGTATAAACAGCTGTTAATAAGAATACACAAAAACTTTCCATTCAAATCCTAATAAAATTACTGAAATACAGTAGTCATGTTTTGCTATTCTGTATTGCATGTGTACTTTTTGACTTTATGATTTATACGTGCTAAGCTTGTAAACTTCTTATTAAATTTGTGTTAAATTGAATAAAGATACCGATTTTTCTGTTATTTGGTCCAATTTTCCTTTCTTTTCTGCATTAGACAGTTCTTCTATATATTTCTATATAGGTTAATTTACATTAATTTTTGCAAAAAAATCAAGGAACTGAAGAAATTTTCCGTTACAAATGTAAATCAGTCTCTGTAATTCAAAAAACACACTTTGGTATCTCACAGCAATTTCTGGTTAGCAAATTATTTTTTATTTTCCATTGAACTACAAATATATTTTGGGTTGGTATAATGTATTCCAACCCTCCTCAGTGCTAGTTCAAATAAACAAGAAATATTAAAACATGACTATATTATACCATAAAAAACAAACCAAATCAGAAAATCACTTACATTTTCCCATTATGTAAATTACAAAAAAATTCTTTTTTTGTTTTTTGCTCAAAATAGGGGGTGGGAGGGCAAACCTTCTTCATCCTTAATATGTATCCAAACATAAAATTGTACACTCTGCATTAATATACATCTAAAAATTAAAACAACTGTAACTTCTAACAAACAAAGTTCCATTATACACACAATCATTTAAATTTTTTTACACATGGGTATATGACAGACGCAGTAAAAATGTTTAATATAGTAAAAATTGACATACGTATGTAAAGATTTTTGATACACAAACAATATTATTAAAATTATACCAGCATCAGAATTACTAGGAAAAATTTTTTTTTTTATTTTTTTATTTTTTTTTTAAACAAATATTATACCATGTTTAAACATAATTATAACATTTAACTTGTTTTAGTGCCATCTATCAATTCATACCAACGGTAATCAATTTGCATACCTTCTGAGTTATTTATTAAATTATTTTTTTTGTTTCCTTATTTCTAAATGCTCTTTAAACTTTCTTTTATAAGGATCTTTTTCAAAATGCAAAATTTTTATATTACAGTAGAGCCTCGAAAACTCGGCACTCCGGATAACTCGGCCACACCCTGACAGGGAAAAAATATCCTTAGTTAATTAATTTTCATTATAGACAGCTTTATGCCTCATAAAGTATTTTTCTGAGGTCTGTCTTATCAGGTAAATTACTGTACACATTAATTTTCATTTTCATGTAGTAAAGGCTCTATGCCTTCATAAAGGACATACTTTTCCTTTGTTTAAGGGTATTTGGGCAGTTTATTCTCTGTTGTATTCTCAAGCAAACAATACATACAAGTACAGTACAATATTTTCTGAGGAAACACGCATACTTATCCTTTTTTTAACCCCATTCCCGATAACCCGGCATTTTCAGAAACTCTGCCACTCTTCGGTTCACATTAGGCCGAGTTTTCGAGGTTCTACTGTATTACAGTTAATTTTACAATTACAGTTGACCCCCTTATAAGATCATAGATACGTTCCATTCTTTAGGAATCCGATTTCTTACGAGTCGTTCCAATCACAGCCCGACACGTGTCAAGTTTACAGACTACGGCTGATTGAAAGGTTTTCTTCCATAAAATTAATCGATTCTAGACTAATCCGACTCAACATTTCCAAAATACGTATATATTTTTTGGAAATAATCCGTATAAACTACACTATAAACAAAAAATTGTAGGATTACTTACCGAGTGTGCACCATTTGACATCGCCATTGCTAAAGCGTGTTTTCGTCGCAGAACAGCTCAGCAAATAGCGGCTGATTTCTAACAACTTATTTTTCTGCAAAAACTTTGTTGAACTTTGGAGACATCATTAATATAAATAATTTTAATCGCCGTTGAATAAGAAATGTTTCTTTCACAAGAAATGTATAAAATTACAGTACTGT